>NW_027182860.1:202500-255000 GCF_041146395.1 Eulemur rufifrons | reverse complement strand
AGGTGTCACAGTGATGACTAGGAGATAGGGTTAGAATTATGGGATAGGGGTTGTTCTCAGGAAATGGGTTATGCATTCACGTTAGGATAAGAGGTTAAAGTTAGGCGCACGGTGAGGTTTACGTGTTAAGGGGAGAAATAGGAACAGGGTTGGGTGTTATGTTCAGGGTTAGGGTTATCTGTTAAAGGTATTGTTTATGCTTAGCGCACGGGCTCTGTCTGCATTAGGCGGGCGGGGGCAGTATAGGGGGCTGGGCTTGTACCCGGGAACCCACTCTATCATACTCTGGGTATGGGCCCGTGGGTTTCATGCAGGACACAGTGGTAGAGCCTCCTTTCACGCATGGCATGGGAGGATTGCAGGCTTTCTAAACTCTAAGAAAGCAGGAAGTCTGAGAATTAGATTTAGGGTTAGGATTATGGTTAGGGTTAAGGATGAAGTTTAGTGTTAGGGTGAGGGCTTAGGGTTAGGGATTAGGTTTAGGGTTAAAGGTTACTCTTAGGTTTAACGGTTACACTTTGGTTTAGGGTTGAGGTTTACGGTTAGGGTTAAGATGAGGGGTTAGGGTTTGGTACAGGGTTAGGGTTAAGTGTTAGGTTTAGGGTTGAAGATTAGGATTAGGGTTAGGATTAAAGGTTAGCGTGAGAGTTAACGCTTAGGGTTAAGGTTAAGAGTTAGGGTTTAGGGTTAGGGTTAGGGTTAGTTTTAGGGTTAGAGTTATGTGCTATGGTTTGTGTTAGAGGTTAGGGTTAGGTTTACTGGTCACGGTTAGGGTTACGTTTAGGGGGTAGCATTAGGGTTAGGGTTAGGGTTAGGGGATAGGATTAGTGTTAAGTGTTGGGCTTAGGGTTAGGGTTCAGTGTTAGGGTTAGCATTAAGGTTTAGGGTTAGGGTCAGGGTTAAATGCTTGGGTGCGGGTAATGGTTAGGGTCAGGGTTAAGGTTCACGGATAGGGTTAGTGTTAAGGGTTACGGGTAGGTTTAGGGTTCAGGATTAGAGTTAGCATTAGGGCTTAAGGTTAGGATTAGGCGGTAGGTTAGATTTAGGGTTAGATCTAGGCCTTAGGGTAAGGGCTAGCGTTAGGGTTAAGAGATAGGGTTAGGTTTAATGCTTAGGATTAGGGTTAGGTTTTGGGGTTAAAGTAAGTGTTAGGGGTTAGGTATAAGGATCAAAGGTTAGGGTTATTTTAAGCTGTAGTGTTAGGGTTATGGATAAGGGATCCCATTAGCATTAAGGGTTACGGGTAGGTTTAGGGTTCAGGGTTAGAGTTAGGGATAGGGTTAGGGTTAGGGGTTAGGGTTAGGGTCAGGGTCAGGGTCAGGGGTTAGGGGTTAGGGTTATGGTTAGGGGTTAGGGTTAGGGTTAGGGGTTAGGGTTAGGGTTAGGACGTTAGGGTTATGGTTGGTTTTAGGGTTAGGGTTAGGGGTTAGGGTTAGGGTTTAGGGTTAGGGTTAGGGGTTTGGGTTAGGGTTAGGGTTCGGGTTCGGGTTAGGATTAGGGTTAGGGTTGGGTTAGGGTTAGGGTTAGCGTTGGGTTAGGTTTAGGGTTATGGTAGGGGTAGGGGTAGGGGTAGGGTTAGGGGTTAGGGTTAGGGTTAGGGTTAGGGTTAGGGGTTAGGCTCAGGTTCAGTGTCAGGGTCAGGGTTAGGGGTTAGTGGTAAGGGTTAGGGTTAGGGTTGGGGTTGGGTTCGGGGTTAGGGTTAGGGTTAGGGGTTAGGGTTAGGGTAAGGGGTTAGCGTTAGGTGTTAGGGTTAGGGTTAGGGGTTAGGGTTAGGGGTAGGGTTAGGGGTAGGGTTAGGGGTTAGGGGTAGGGGTAGGGGTCAGAGTTAGGGTTAGGCGTAGGGGTAGGGTTACGGTTAGGGGTTAGGGTTAGGGGTAGGGGTAGGGGTTAGGGTTATGGTTAGGGTTAGGGTTGGGTTAGGGTTGGGGTTGGGGTTAGGGTTAGGGTTAGGGTTAGGGGTTAGGGTTAGGGGTTAGGGTTGGGTTAGGGTTAGGGTTAGGGGTTAGGGTTAGGGTTGGGTTGGGGTTGGGGTTGGGGTTGTGGTTAGGGTCAGGGTTATGGGTATGGGTAGGGTAAGGGGTAGCGGTAGGTTTAGGGTTAGGGTTAGGGTAGGGGTTAGGGTTAGGGTTAGGGGTTAGGGTTAGGGTTAGGGGTAGGGAAGGGTAGGGTAGGGTTAGGGTTTAGGGTTAGGGGTTAGGGTTAGGGTTGGCTTAGGGTTAGGGTTAGGGTTAGTGGTTAGGGTTAGGGCTAGGGCTAGGTCTAGGGCTAGGGTTCGGAGTTAGGGTTAGGGTTAGGGGTTAGGGTTAGGGTTAGGGGTTAGGGCGAGGGCTAGGGTTATTGTTTAGGGTTAGGGTTAGGGTTAGGGTCAGGGTAAGGGTCAGGGGTCAGGGTCACGGTCTGGGTCAGGGGTTAGGGTTAGGGTTAGGGGTTAGGGTTAGGGTTAGGGGTTAGGGTTAGGGGTTAGGGTTAGGGTTAGGGGTTAAGGTTAGGGTAGGGGTTAGAGGTTAGTGTTAGGGGTTAGGGTTAGGGTTAGGGTTGGGTTAGGGTTAGGTTAGGGTTAGGGTTAGGGGTTAGGGGTAGGGTTAGGGGTTAGGGTTGGTTTAGGGTTAGGGATTAGGTGTTAGGGTTAGAGGTTAGGGTTAGGGTTAGGGTAAGGGTAAGGGTAAGGTTTAGGGTAAGGGTAAGGGTTAGGGTTAGGGGTTAGGGTTAGGGTTAGGGTTGGGTTAGGGTTAGGGTAGGGTTAGGGTTAGGGGTTAGGGTTAGGATTAGGGGTTAGGGTTAGGGTTAGGGGTTAGGGTTAGGGTTAGGGTTAGTTTTAGGGTTAGAGTTATGTGCTATGGTTTGTGTTAGAGGTTAGGTTTAGGTTTACTGGTGACGGTTAGGGTTACGTTTAGGGGGTAGCATTAGGGTTAGGGTTAGGGTTAAGGGATTGGATTAGGGATAAGTGTTGGGCTTAGGGTTAGGGTTTAGTGTTAGGGTTAGCATTAAGGATTAAGGATAGGGTCAGGGTTAAATGTTTGGGTGCGGGTAATGGTTAGGGTCAGGGTTAAGTTTCACGGATAGGGTTAGTGTTAAGGTTTACGGGTAGGTTTAGGGTTCAGGGTTAGAGTTAGCATTAGGGCTTAAGGCTAGGTTTAGGCGGTAGGTTAGATTTAGGGTTAGATCTAGGCGTTAGGGTAAGGGCTAGCGTTAGGGTTAAGAGATAGGGTTAGGTTTAATATTTAGGATTAGGGTTAGGGTTTGGGGTTAAAGTAAGTGTTAGGGGTTAGGTTTAAGGATCCAAGGTTAGGGTTATTTTTAGCTGTAGTGTTAGGGTTAGGGATAAGGGATCCCATTAGCATTAAGGGTCTTCCTTACTGTAGGGTTAAGGGTTAGGCTTAGAGTTAAAGGTTAAAGTTAGGGTCAGTGTTAAGATTTAGGGTGAGGGTTAACGGTTAGGGTAAAGGTTAAGCGTTAGGGTTAGGGATTAGTGATTAGGGTTTTTGGTTAGTGTTAGGGTTAGCGGTTAGGAGTTAGTGCTTTATGAAGGGGTATGGTTAGAATTAGGATTGGGGTTAGAGTTAGGGTGAGGTATAGGGGTTAGGTTTAGGGGTTAGTTTTAGGGTAAAAGGATAGGATTAGGGTTACGGGTTGGGCTTAGGTTTAGGGTTAAAGTTTACTGCTGGGGTTAGGGATAGGGTTCAGGGTTAGCTTTAGGGGTTCTGGTTAGGGTTTGGTGTTAGGTTAGTGTCAGGGTTAGGTCTAGTCGTGAGGGTAAGGTTTAGGGTTAGCTTTAAGAGCTAGGGTTAGGTTTAATGGTTAGGATTAGGATTAGGGTTAAGGGTTAGGGTAAGGCTTAGGGGTTAGGGTGAAGGGTTAGGGTTTTTGATTGGCATAGCGTTGGGGTTAGAAGTAAGGGTTACTGTCAGTGTTAGGGTTGTAGGTAGGGTTACGGTTAAGGTTAGCGGTTTAGAATTAGGGTTAGGGATTAGGTGTCACAGTGATGACTAGGAGATAGGGTTAGAATTATGGGATAGGGGTTGTTCTCAGGAAATGGGTTATGCATTCACGTTAGGATAAGAGGTTAAAGTTAGGCGCACGGTGAGGTTTAAGTGTTAAGGGGAGAAATAGGAACAGGGTTGGGTGTTATGTTCAGGGTTAGGGTTATCTGTTAAAGGTATTGTTTATGCTTAGCGCACGGGCCCTGTCTGCATTAGGCGGGCGGGGGAAGTTTAGGGGGCTGGGATTGTACCCGGGAACCCACTCTATCATACTCTGGGTATGGGCCCGTGGGTTTCATGCAGGACACAGTGGTAGAGCCTCCTTTCACGCATGGCATGGGAGGATTGCAGGCTTTCTAAACTCTAAGAAAGCAAGAAGTCTGAGAATTAGATTTAGGGTTAGGATTCTGGTTAGGGTTAAGGATGAAGTTTAGTGTTAGGGTGAGTGCTTAGGGTTAGGGATTAGGGTTAGGGTTAAAGGTTACTCTTAGGTTTAATGGTTACACTTTGGTTTAGGGTTGAGGTTTACGGTTAGGGTTAAGATGAGGGGTTAGGGTTTGGAACAGGGTTAGGGTTAAGTGTTAGGTTTAGGGTTGAAGATTAGGATTAGGGTTAGGATTAAAGGTTAGCGTGAGAGTTAACGCTTAGGGTTAAGGTTAAGAGTTAGGGTTTAGGGTTAGGGTTAGGGTTAGGGTTAGTTTTAGGTTTAGAGTTATGTGCTACGGTTTGTGTTAGAGGTTAGGGTTATGTTTACTGTTCACGGTTAGGGTTACGTTTAGGGGTTAGCATTAGGGTTAGGGTTAGTGTTAAGGGATAGGATTAGGGTTAAGTGTTGGTCTTAGGGTTAGGGTTTAGTGTTAGGGTTATCATTAAGGATTAGGGGTAGGGTCAGGGTTAAATGCTTGGGTGCGGGTAATGGTTAGGGTCAGGGTTAAGGTTCACGGATAGGGTTAGTGTTAAGGATTACGGGTAGGTTTAGGGTTCAGGGTTAGAGTTAGCATTAGGGCTTAAGGTTAGGATTAGGCGGTAGGTTAGATTTAGGGTTAGATCTAGGCGTTAGGGTAAGGGCTAGCGTTAGGGTTAAGAGACAGGGTTAGGTTTAATGCTTAGGATTAGGGTTAGGGTTTGGGGTTAAAGTAAGTGTTAGGGGTTAGGTTTAAGGATCAAAGGTTAGGGTTATTTTTAGTTGTAGTGTTAGGGTTAGGGATAAGGGATCCCATTAGCATTAAGGGTCTTCCTTACTGTAGGGTTAAGGGTTAGGCTTAGAGTTAAAGGTTAAGGTTAGGGTCAGTGTTAAGGTGTAGGGTGAGGGCTAAGGGTTAGGGTAAAGGTTAAGCGTTAGGGTTAGGGATTAGTGATTAGGGTTTTTGGTTAGTGTTAGGGTTAGCGTTTAGGAGTTAGTGTTTTATGAAGGGGTATGGTTAGAATTAGGATTGGGGTTGGATTTAGGGTGAGGTATAGGGGTTAGGTTTAGGGGTTAGTTTTAGGGTAAAAGGATAGGATTAGGGTTACGGGTTGGGCTTAGGTTTAGGGTTAAAGTTTACTGCTAGGGTTAGGGATAGGGTTCAGGGTTAGCTTTAGGGGTTCTGGTTAGGGTTAGGTGTTAGGATAGTGTCAGGGTTAGGTGTTAGGTTAGTGTCATGGTTAGGTCTAGTCATGAGGGTAAGGTTTAGGGTTAGCTTTAAGAGCTAGGGTTAGGTTTAATGGTTAGGATTAGGATTAGGGTTAAGGGTTAGGGTAAGGCTTAGGGGTTAGGGTGAAGGGGTAGGGTCAAGGGTTAGGGTTTTTGTTAGGCATAGCGTTGGGGTTAGAAGTAAGGGTTACTGTCAGTGTTAGGGTTGTAGGTAGGGTTACGGTTAGGGTTAGCGGTTTAGAATTAGGGTTAGGGATTAGGTGTCACAGTGATGACTAGGAGATAGGGTTAGAATTATGGGATAGGGGTTGTTCTCAGGAAATGGGTTATGCATTAACGTTAGGATAAGAGGTTAAAGTTAGGCGCACGGTGAGGTTTACGTTTTAAGGGGAGAAATAGGAACAGGGTTGGGTGTTATGTTCAGGGTTAGGGTTATCTGTTAAAGGTATTGTTTATGCTTAGCGCACGGGCCCTGTCTGCATTAGGCGGGCGGGGGTAGTTTAGGAGGCTGGGATTGTACCCGGGAACCCACTCTATCATACTCTGGGTATGGGACCAAGGGTTTCATGCAGGACACAGTGGTAGAGCCTCCTTTCACGCATGACATGGGAGGATTGCAGGCTTTCTAAACTCTAAGAACGCAAGAAGTCTGACAATTAGATTTAGGGTTAGGATTCTGGTTAGGGTTAAGGATGAAGTTTAGTGTTAGGGTGAGGGCTTAGGGTTAGGGATTAGGGTTAGGGTTAAAGGTTACTCTAAGGTTTAACGGTTACACTTTGGTTTAGGGTTGAGGTTTACGGTTAGGGTTAAGATGAGGGGTTAGGGTTAGGTACAGGGTTAGGGTTAAGTGTTAGGTTTAGGGTTGAAGATTAGGATTAGGGTTAGGATTAATGGTTAGCGTGAGAGTTAACGCTTAGGGTTAAGGTTAAGAGTTAGGGGTTAGGGTTAGGGTTAGGGTTCGTTTTAGGTTTAGACTTATGTGCTATGGTTTGTGTTAGAGGTTAGGGTTAGGTTTACTGGTCACGCTTAGGGTTACGTTTAGGGGTTAGCATTAGGGTTAGGGTTAGGGTTAAGGGATAGGATTAGTGTTAAGTGTTGGGCTTAGGGTTAGGGTTTAGTGTTAGGGTTAGCATTAAGGATTAGTGGTAGGGTCAGGGTAAAATGCTTGGGTGCGGGTAATGGTTAGGGTCAGGGTTAAGGTTCACGGACAGGGTTAGTGTTAAGAGTTACGGGTAGGTTTAGGGTTCACGGTTAGAGTTAGCATTAGGGCTTAAGGTTAGGATTAGGCGGTAGGTTAGATTTAGGGTTAGATCTAGGCGTTAGGGTAAGGGCTAGCGTTAGGGTTAAGAGATAGGGTTAGGTTTAATGCTTAGGGTTAGGGTTAGGGTTTGGGGTTAAAGTAAGTGTTAGGGGTTAGGTTTAAGGATCAAAGGTTAGGGTTATTTTTAGCTGTAGTGTTAGGGTTAGGGATAAGGGATCCCATTAGCATTAAGGGTCTTCCTTACTGTAGGGTTAAGGGTTAGGCTTAGAGTTAAAGGTTAAGGTTAGGGTCAGTGTTAAGATGTAGGGTGAGGGTTAACGGTTAGAGTAAAGGTTAAGCGTTAGGGTTAGGGATTAGTGATTAGGGTTTTTGGTTAGTGTTAGGGTTAGCGGTTAGGAATTAGTGTTTTATGAAGGGGTATGGTTAGAATTAGGATTGGGGTTAGTTTTAGGGTTAGGATTAGGGTTACGGGTTGGGCTTAGGTTTAGGGTTAAAGTTTACTGCTGGGGTTAGGGATAGGGTTCAGGGTTAGCTTTAGGGGTTCTGGTTAGGGTTAGGTGTTAGGTTAGTGTCAGGGTTAGGTCTAGTCGTGAGGGTAAGGTTTAGGGTTAGCTTTAAGAGCTAGGGTTAGGTTTAATGGTTAGGATTAGGATTAGGGTTAAGGGTTAGGGTAAGGCTTAGGGGTTAGGGTGAAGGGTTAGGGTCAAGGGTTAGGGTTTCTGTTAGGCATAGCGTTGGGGTTAGAAGTAAGGGTTACTGTCAGTGTTAGGGTTGTAGGTAGGGTTACGGTTAGGGTTAGCGGTTTAGAATTAGGGTTAGGGATTAGGTGTCACAGTGATGACTAGGAGATAGGGTTAGCATTATGGGATGGGGTTGTTCTCAGGAAATGGGTTATGCATTAACTTTAGGGTAAGAGGTTAAAGTTAGGCGCACGGTGAGGTTTACGTGTTAAGGGGAGAAATAGGAACAGGGTTGGGTGTTATGTTCACGGTTAGGGTTATCTGTTAAAGGTATTGTTTATGCTTAGCGCACGGGCCCTGTCTGCATTAGGCGGGCGGGGGGAGTTTAGGGGGCTGGGATTGTACCCGGGAACCCACTCTATCATACTCTGGGTATGGCCCCGTGGGTTTCATGCAGGACACAGTGGTAGAGCCTCCTTTCACGCATGGCATGGGAGGATTGCAGGCTTTCTAAACTCTAAGAAAGCAAGAAGTCTGAGAATTAGATTTAGGGTTAGGATTCTGGTTAGGGTTAAGGATGAAGTTTAGTGTTAGGGTGAGGGCTTAGGGTTAGGGATTAGAGTTAGGGTTAAAGGTTACTCTTAGGTTTAACGGTTACACTTTGGTTTAGGGTTGAGGTTTACGGTTAGGGTTAAGATGAGGGGTTAGGGTTTGGTACAGGGTTAGGGTTAAGTGTTAGGTTTAGGGTTGAAGATTAGGATTAGGGTTAGGATTAAAGGTTAGCGTGAGAGTTAACGCTTAGGGTTAAGGTTAAGAGTTAGGGTTTAAGGTTAGGGTTAGGGTTAGTTTTAGGGTTAGAGTTATGTGCTATGGTTTGTGTTAGAGGTTAGGGTTAGGTTTACTGGTCACGGTTAGGGTTACGTTTAGGGGTAGCATTAGGGTTAGGGTTAGGGTTAAGGGATAGGATTAGGGTTAAGTGTTGGGCTTAGGTTTAGGGTTTAGGGTTAGGTTTATCATTAAGGATTAGGGTTAGAATCAGGGTTAAATGCTTGGGTGCGGGTAATGGTTAGGGTCAGGGTTCAGGTTCACTGATAGGGTTAGTGTTAAGGGTTACGGGTAGGTTTAGGGTTCAGGGTTAGTGTTAGCATTAGGGCTTAAGGTTAGGATTAGGCGGTAGGTTAGATTTAGGGTTAGATCTAGGCGTTAGGGTAAGGGCTGGCATTAGGGTTAAGAGATAGGGTTAGGTTTAATGCTTAGGATTAGGGTTACGGTTTGGGGTTAAAGTAAGTGTTAGGGGTTAGGTTTAAGGATCCAAGGTTAGGGTTATTTTTAGCTGTAGTGTTAGCGTTAGGGATAAGGGATCCCATTAGCATTAAGGGTCTTCCTTACTGTAGGATTAAGGGTTAGGCTTAGAGTTAAAGGTTAAGGTTAGGGTCAGTGTTAAGATTTAGGGTTAGGGTTAACAGTTAGGGTAAAGGTTAAGCATTAGGGTTAGGGATTAATGATTAGGGTTTTTGGTTAGTGTTAGGGTTAGTGGTTAGGAGTTAGTGTTTTATGAAGGGGTATGGTTAGAATTAGGATTGGGGTTAGAGTTAGGGTGAGGTATAGGGGTTAGGTTTAGGGGTTAGTTTTAGGGTAAAAGGATAGGATTAGGGTTACGGGTTGGGCTTAGGTTTAGGGTTAAAGTTTACTGCTAGGGTTAGGGATAGGGTTCAGGGTTAGCTTTAGGGGTTCTGGTTAGGGTTAGGTGTTAGGTTAGTGTCAGGGTTAGGTCTAGTCGTGAGGGTAAGGTTTAGGGTTAGCTTTAAGAGCTAGGGTTAGGTTTAATGGTTAGGATTAGGATTAGGGTTAAGGGTTAGGGTAAGGCTTAGGGGTTAGGGTGAAGGGTTAGGGTCAAGGGTTAGGGTTTTTGTTAGGCATAGCGTTGGGGTTAGAAGTAAGGGTTACTGTCAGTGTTAGGGTTGTAGGTAGGGTTACGGTTAGGATTAGCGGTTTAGAATTAGGGTTAGGGATTAGGTGTCACAGTGATGACTAGGAGATAGGGTTAGAATTATGGGATAGGGGTTGTTCTCAGGAAATGGGTTATGCATTAACGTTAGGATAAGAGGTTAAAGTTAGGCGCACGGTGAGGTTTACGTGTTAAGAGGAGAAATAGGAACAGGGTTGGGTGTTATGTTCAGGGTTAGGATTATCTGTTAAAGGTATTGTTTATGCTTAGCGCACGGGCTCTGTCTGCATTAGACGGGCGGGGGGAGTTTAGGGGGTTCGGCTTGTACCCGGGAACCCACTCTATCATACTCTGGGTATGGGCCCGTGGGTTTCATGCAGGACACAGTGGTAGAGCCTCCTTTCACGCATGGCATGGGAGGATTGCAGGCTTTCTAAACTCTAACAAAGCAAGAAGTCTGAGAATTAGATTTAGGGTTAGGATTCTGGTTAGGGTTAAGGATGAAGTTTAGTGTTCGGGTGAGGGCCAAGGGTCAGGGATTAGGGTTAGGGTTAAAGGTTACTCTTAGGTTTAACGGTTACACTTTGGTTTAGGGTTGAGGTTTACCGTTAGGGTTAAGATGAGGGGTTAGGGTTTGGTACAGGGTTAGGGTTAAGTGTTAGGTTTAGGGTTGAAGATTAGGATTAGGGTTAGGATTAAAGGTTAGCGTGAGAGTTAACGCTTAGGGTTAAGGTTAAGAGTTAGGGTTTAGGGTTAGGGTTAGGGTTAGTTTTAGGTTTAGAGTTATGTGCTATGATTTGTGTTAGAGGTTAGGGTTAGGTTTACTGTTCACGGTGAGGGTTACGTTTAGGGGTTAGCATTAGGGTTAGGGTTAGGGTTTAGGGATAGGATTAGGGTTAAGTGTTGGGCTTAGGGTTAGGGTTTAGTGTTAAGGTTAGCATTAAGGATAAGGTTTAGGGTCAGGATTAAATGCTTGGGTGCGGGTAATGGTTAGGGTCAGGGTTTAGGTTCACGGATAGAGTTAGTGTTAAGGGTTACGGGTAGGTTTAGGGTTCAGGGTTAGTGTTAGCATTAGGGCTTAAGGTTAGGATTAGGCGGTAGGTTAGATTTAATGTTAGATCTAGGCGTTAGGGTAAGGGCTAGCGTTAGGGTTAAGAGATAGGCTTACGTTTAATGCTTAGGATTAGGGTTAGGGTTTGGGGTTAAAGTAAGTGTTAGGGGTTAGGTTTAAGGATCAAAGGTTAGGGTTATTTTAAGCTGTAGTGTTAGGGTTAGGGATAAGGGATCCCATTAGCATTAAGGGTCTTCCTTACTGTAGGGTTAAGGGTTAGGCTTAAAGTTAAAGGTTAAGGTTAGGGTCAGTGTTAAGGTTTAGGGTGAGGGTTAACGGTTAGGGTAAAGTTTAAGCGTTAGGGTTAGGGATTAGTGATTAGGGTTTTTGGTTAGTGTTAGGGTTAGCGGTTAGGAGTTAGTGTTTTATGAAGGGGTATGGTTAGAATTAGGATTGGGGTTAGAGTTAGGGTGAGGTATAGGGGTTAGGTTTAGGGGTTAGTTTTAGGGTAAAAGGATAGGATTAGGTTTCCGGGTTGGGCTTAGGTTTAGGGTTAAAGTTTACTGCTAGGGTTAGGGATAGGGTTCAGGGTTAGCTTTAGGGGTTCTGGTTAGGGTTAGGTGTTAGGTTAGTGTCAGGGTTAGGTCTAGTCGTGAGGGTAAGGTTTAGGGTTAGCTTTAAGAGCTAGGGTTAGGTTTAATGGTTAGGATTAGGATTAGGGTTAAGGGTTAGGGTAAGGCTTAGGGGTTAGGGTGAAGGGTTAGGGTCAAGGGTTAGGGTTTTTGTTAGGCATAGCGTTGGGGTTAGAAGTAAGGGTTACTGTCAGTGTTAGGGTTGTAGGTAGGGTTACGGTTAGGATTAGCGGTTTAGAATTAGGGTTAGGGATTAGGTGTCACAGTGATGACTAGGAGATAGGGTTAGAATTATGGGATAGGGGTTGTTCTCAGGAAATGGGTTATGCATTAACGTTAGGATAAGAGGTTAAAGTTAGGCGCACGGTGAGGTTTACGTGTTAAGAGGAGAAATAGGAACAGGGTTGGGTGTTATGTTCAGGGTTAGGATTATCTGTTAAAGGTATTGTTTATGCTTAGCGCACGGGCTCTGTCTGCATTAGACGGGCGGGGGGAGTTTAGGGGGTTCGGCTTGTACCCGGGAACCCACTCTATCATACTCTGGGTATGGGCCCGTGGGTTTCATGCAGGACACAGTGGTAGAGCCTCCTTTCACGCATGGCATGGGAGGATTGCAGGCTTTCTAAACTCTAACAAAGCAAGAAGTCTGAGAATTAGATTTAGGGTTAGGATTCTGGTTAGGGTTAAGGATGAAGTTTAGTGTTCGGGTGAGGGCCAAGGGTCAGGGATTAGGGTTAGGGTTAAAGGTTACTCTTAGGTTTAACGGTTACACTTTGGTTTAGGGTTGAGGTTTACCGTTAGGGTTAAGATGAGGGGTTAGGGTTTGGTACAGGGTTAGGGTTAAGTGTTAGGTTTAGGGTTGAAGATTAGGATTAGGGTTAGGATTAAAGGTTAGCGTGAGAGTTAACGCTTAGGGTTAAGGTTAAGAGTTAGGGTTTAGGGTTAGGGTTAGGGTTAGTTTTAGGTTTAGAGTTATGTGCTATGATTTGTGTTAGAGGTTAGGGTTAGGTTTACTGTTCACGGTGAGGGTTACGTTTAGGGGTTAGCATTAGGGTTAGGGTTAGGGTTTAGGGATAGGATTAGGGTTAAGTGTTGGGCTTAGGGTTAGGGTTTAGTGTTAAGGTTAGCATTAAGGATAAGGTTTAGGGTCAGGATTAAATGCTTGGGTGCGGGTAATGGTTAGGGTCAGGGTTTAGGTTCACGGATAGAGTTAGTGTTAAGGGTTACGGGTAGGTTTAGGGTTCAGGGTTAGTGTTAGCATTAGGGCTTAAGGTTAGGATTAGGCGGTAGGTTAGATTTAATGTTAGATCTAGGCGTTAGGGTAAGGGCTAGCGTTAGGGTTAAGAGATAGGCTTACGTTTAATGCTTAGGATTAGGGTTAGGGTTTGGGGTTAAAGTAAGTGTTAGGGGTTAGGTTTAAGGATCAAAGGTTAGGGTTATTTTAAGCTGTAGTGTTAGGGTTAGGGATAAGGGATCCCATTAGCATTAAGGGTCTTCCTTACTGTAGGGTTAAGGGTTAGGCTTAAAGTTAAAGGTTAAGGTTAGGGTCAGTGTTAAGGTTTAGGGTGAGGGTTAACGGTTAGGGTAAAGTTTAAGCGTTAGGGTTAGGGATTAGTGATTAGGGTTTTTGGTTAGTGTTAGGGTTAGCGGTTAGGAGTTAGTGTTTTATGAAGGGGTATGGTTAGAATTAGGATTGGGGTTAGAGTTAGGGTGAGGTATAGGGGTTAGGTTTAGGGGTTAGTTTTAGGGTAAAAGGATAGGATTAGGTTTCCGGGTTGGGCTTAGGTTTAGGGTTAAAGTTTACTGCTAGGGTTAGGGATAGGGTTCAGGGTTAGCTTTAGGGGTTCTGGTTAGGGTTAGGTGTTAGGTTAGTGTCAGGGTTAGGTCTAGTCGTGAGGGTAAGGTTTAGGGTTAGCTTTAAGAGCTAGGGTTAGGTTTCATGGTTAGGATTAGGATTAGGGTTAAGGGTTAGGGTAAGGCTTAGGGGTTAGGGTGAAGGGTTAGGGTTTTTGTTAGGCATAGCGTTGGTGTTAGAAGTAAGGGTTACTGTCAGTGTTAGGGTTGTAGGTAGGGTTACGGTTAGGGTTAGCGGTTTAGAATTAGGGTTAGGGATTAGGTGTCACAGTGATGACTAGGAGATAGGGTTAGAATTATGGAATAGGGGTTGTTCTCAGGAAATGGGTTATGCATTAACGTTAGGATAAGAGGTTAAAGTTAGGCGCACGGTGAGGTTTACGTGTTAAGGGGAGAAATAGGAACAGGGTTGGGTGTTATGTTCAGGGTTAGGGTTATCTGTTAAAGGTATTGTTTATGCTTAGCGCACGGGCCCTGTCTGCATTAGGCGGGCGGGGGGAGTTTAGGGGGCTGGGATTGTACCCGGGAACCCACTCTATCATACTCTGGGTATGGGACCAAGGGTTTCATGCAGGACACAGTGGTAGAGCCTCCTTTCACGCATGGCATGGGAGGAATGCAGGCTTTCTAAACTCTAAGAAAGCAAGAAGTCTGAGAATTAGATTTAGGGTTAGGATTATGATTAGGGTTAAGGATGAAGTTTAGTGTTCGGGTGAGGGCTTAGGGTCAGGGATTAGGGTTAGGGTTAAAGGTTACTCTTAGGTTTAACGGTTACACTTTGGTTTAGGGTTGAGGTTTACGGTTAGGTTTAAGATGAGGGGTTAGGGTTTGGTACAGGGTTAGGATTAAGTGTTAGGTTTAGGGTTGAAGGTTAGGATTAGGGTTAGGATTAAAGGTTAGCGTGAGAGTTAACGCTTACTGTTAAGGTTAAGAGTTAGGGTTTAGGGTTAGGGTTAGGGTTAGGGTTAGTTTTAGGGTTAGAGTTATGTGCTATGGTTTGTGTTAGAGGTTAGGTTTAGGTTTACTGGTCTCGGTGAGGGTTACGTTTAGGGGTTAGCATTAGGGTTAGGGTTAAGGGATAGGATTAGCGTTAAGTGTTCGGCTTAGGGTTAGGGTTTAGTGTTAGGGTTAGCATTAAGGATTAGGGTTAGGGTCAGGGTTAAATGCTTGGGTGCGGGTAATGGTTAGGGTCAGGGTTAAGGTTCACGGATAGGGTTAGTGTTAAGGGTTACGGGTAGGTTTAGAGTTCAGGGTTAGAGTTAGCATTAGGGCTTAAGGTTAGGATTAGGCGGTAGGTTAGATTTAGGGTTAGATCTAGGCGTTAGGGTAAGGGCTAGCGTTAGGGTTAAGAGATAGGGTTACGTTTAATGCTTAGGATTAGGGTTAGGGTTTGGGGTTAAAGTAAGTGTTAGGGGTTAGGTTTAAGGATCCAAGGTTAGGGTTATTTTTAGCTGTAGTGTTAGGGTTAGGGATAAGGGATCCCATTAGCATTAAGGGTCTTTCTTACTGTAGGGTTAAGGGTTAGGCTTAGAGTTAAAGGTTAAGGTTAGGGTCAGGGTTAAGATTTAGGGTGAGGGTTAACGGTTAGGGGAAAGATTAAGCGTTAGGGTTAGGGATTAGTGATTATGGTTTTTGGTTAGTGTTCGGGTTAGCGGTTAGGAGTTAGTGTTTTATGAAGGGGTATGGTTAGAATTAGGATTGGGGTTAGAGTTAGGGTGAGGTATAGGGGTTAGGTTTAGGGGTTAGTTTTAGGGTAAAAGAGTAGGATTAGGGTTATGGGTTGGGCTTAGGTTTAGGGTTAAAGTTTACTGCTAGGGTTAGGGATAGGGTTCAGGGTTAGCTTTAGGGTTTCTGGTTAGGGTTAGGTGTTAGGTTAGTGTGAGGGTTAGGTCTAGTCGTGAGGGTAAGGTTTAGGGTTAGCTTTAAGAGCTAGGGTTAGGTTTAATGGTTAGGATTAGGATTAGGGTTAAGGGTTAGGGTAAGGCTTAGGGGTTAGGGTGAAGGGTTAGGGTCAAGGGTTAGGGTTTTTGTTAGGCATAGCGTTGGGGTTAGAAGTAAGGGTTACTGTGAGTGTTAGGGTTGTAGGTAGGGTTACGGTTAGGGTTAGCGGTTTAGAATTAGGGTTAGGGATTAGGTGTCACAGTGATGACTAGGAGATAGGGTTAGAATTATGGGATAGGGGTTGTTCTCAGGAAATGGGTTATGCATTAACGTTAGGATAAGAGGTTAAAGTTAGGCGCACGGTGAGGTTTACGTGTTAAGGGGAGAAATAGGAACAGGGTTGGGTGTTATGTTCAGGGTTAGGGTTATCTGTTAAAGGTATTGTTTATGCTTAGCGCACGGGCCCTGTCTGCATTAGGCGGGCGGGGGGAGTTTAGGGGGCTGGGATTGTACCGGGGAACCCACTCTATCATATTCTGGGTATGGGCCCGTGGGTTTCATGCAGGACACAGTGGTAGAGCCTCCTTTCACGCATGGCATGGGAGGATTGCAGGCTTTCTAAACTCTAAGAAAGCAAGAAGTCTGAGAATTAGATTTAGGGTTAGGATTGTGGTTAGGGTTAAGGATGAAGTTTAGTGTTAGGGTGAGGGCTTAGGGTTAGGGATTAGGGTTAGGGTTAAAGGTTACTCTTAGGTTTAACGGTTACACTTTGGTTTAGGGTTGAGGTTACGGTTAGGGTTAAGATGAGGGGTTAGGGTTTGGTACAGGGTTAGGGTTAAGTGTTAGGTTTTGGGTGGAAGATTAGGATTAGGGTTAGGATTAAAGTTTAGCGTGAGAGTTAACCCTTAGTGTTAAGGTTAAGCGTTAGGGTTTAGGGTTAGGGTTAGGGTTAGTTTTAGGGTTAGAGTTATGTGCTACGGTTTGTGTTAGAGGTTATGGTTAGGTTTACTGGTCACGGTTAGGGTTAAGTTTAGGGGGTAGCATTAGGGTTAGGGTTAGGGTTAAGGGATAGGATTAGGGTTAAGTGTTGGGCTTAGCGTTAGGGTTTAGTGTTAGGTTTATCATTAAGGATTAGGGTTAGAATCAGGGTTAAATGCTTGGGTGCGGGTAATCGTTAGGGTCAGGGTTAAGGTTCACGGATAGGGTCAGTGTTAAGGGTTACGGGTAGGTTTAGGGTTCAGGGTTAGTGTTAGCATTAGGGCTTAAGGTCAGGATTAGGCGGTAGGTTTGATTTAGGGTTAGATCTAGGCGTTAGGGTAAGGGCTAGCGTTAGGGTTAAGAGATAGGTTTAGGTTTAATGCTTAGGATTAGGGTTAGGGTTTGGGGTTAAAGTAAGTGTTAGGGGTTAGGTTTAAGGATCAAAGGTTAGGGTTATTTTTAGCTGTAGTGTTAGGGTTAGGGATAAGGGATCCCATTAGCATTAAGGGTCTTCCTTACTGTAGGGTTAAGGGTTAGGCTTAGAGTTAAAGGTTAAGGTTAGGGTCAGTGTTAAGATTTAGGGTGAGGGTTAACGGTTAGGGTAAAGGTTAAGCGTTAGGGTTAGGGATTAGTGATTAGGGTTTTTGGTTAGTGTTAGGGTTAGCGGTTAGGAGTTAGTGTTTTATGAAGGGGTATGGTTAGAATTAGGATTGGGGTTAGAGTTAGGGTGAGGTATAGGGGTTAGGTTTAGGGGTTAGTTTTAGGGTAAAAGGATAGGATTAGGGTTATGGGTTGGGCTTAGGTTTAGGGTTAAAGTTTACTGCTAGGGTTAGGGATAGGGTTCAGGGTTAGCTTTAGGGGTTCTGGTTAGGGTTAGGTGTTAGGTTAGTGTCAGGGTTAGGTCTAGTCGTGAGGGTAAGGTTTAGGGTTAGCTTTAAGAGCCAGGGTTAGGTTTAATGGTTAGGATTAGGATTAGGGTTAAGGGTTAGGGTAAGGCTTAGGGGTTAGGGTGAAGGGTTTGGGTCAAGGGTTAGGGTTTTTGTTAGGCATAGCGTTGGGGTTAGAAGTAAGGGTTACTGTCAGTGTTAGGGTTGTAGGTAGGGTTACGGTTAGGGTTAGCGGTTTAGAATTAGGGTTAGGGATTAGGTGTCACAGTGATCACTAGGAGATAGGGTTAGAATTATGGGATAGGGGTTGTTCTCAGGAAATGGGTTATGCATTAACGTTAGGATAAGAGGTTAAATTTAGGCGCACGGTGAGGTTTACGTGTTAAGGGGAGAAATAGGAACAGGGTTGGGTGTTATGTTCAGGGTTAGGGTTATCTGTTAAAGGTATTGTTTATGCTTAGCGCCCAGGCCCTGTCTGCATTAGGCGGGCAGGGGGAGTTTAGGGGGCTGGGATTGTACCCTGGAACCCACTCGATCATACTCTGGGTATGGGCCCATGGGTTTCATGCAGGACACAGTGGTAGAGCCTCCTTTCACGCATGGCATGGGAGGATTGCAGGCTTTCTAAACTCTAAGAAAGCAAGAAGTCTGAGAATTAGATTTAGGGTTAGGATTCTGGTTAGGGTTAAGGATGAAGTTTAGTGTTAGGGTGAGGGCTTAGGGTTAGGGATTAGGGTTAGGGTTAAAGGTTACTCTTAGGTTTAACGGTTACACTTTGGTTTAGGGTTGAGGTTTATGGTTAGCGTTAAGATGAGGGGTTAGGGTTTGGTACAGGGTTAGGGTTAAGTGTTAGGTTTAGGGTTGAAGATTAGGATTAGGATTAGGATTAAAGGTTAGCGTGAGAGTTAACGCTTAGGGTTAAGGTTAAGAGTTAGGGTTTAGGGTTAGGTTTAGGGTTAGTTTTAGGGTTAGAGTTATGTGCTATGGTTTGTGTTAGAGGTTAGGGTTAGGTTTACTGGTCACGGTTAGGGTTACGTTTAGGGGTTAGCATTAGGGTTAGGGTTAGGGTTAAGGGATAGGATTAGGGTTAAGTGTTGGGCTTAGGGTTAGGGTTTAGTGTTTGGGATAGCATTAAGGATTAGGTTTAGGGTCAGGGTTAAATGCTGGGGTTCGGGTAATGGTTAGGGTCAGGGTTAAGGTTCACACATAGGGTTAGTGTTAAGGGTTAAGGGTATGTTTAGGGTTCAGGGTTAGTGTTAGCATTAGGGCTTAAGGTTAGGATTAGGCGGTAGGTTAGATTTAGGTTTAGATCTAGGCGTTAGGGTAAGGGCTGCCTTAGGGTTAAGAGATAGGTTTAGGTTTAATGCTTAGGATTAGGGTTAGGGTTTGGGGTTAAAGTAAGAGTTAGGGCTTAGATTTAAGGATCAAAGGTTAGGGTTATTTTTAGCTGTAGTGTTAGGGTTAGGGATAAGGGATCCCATTAGCATTAAGGGTCTTCCTTACTGTAGGGTTAAGGGTTAGGCTTAGAGTTAAAGGTTAAGGTTAGGGTCAGTGTTAAGATTTAGGGTGAGGGTTAACGGTTAGGGTAAAGGTTAAGCATTAGGGTTAGGGATTAGTGATTAGGGTTTTGGTTAGTGTCAGGGTTAGCGGTTAGGAGTTAGTGTTTTATGAAGGGGTATGGTTAGAATTAAGATTGAGGTTAGAGTTAGGGTGAGGTATAGGGGTTAGGTTTAGGGGTTAGTTTTATGGTAAAAGGATAGGATTAGGATTACGGGTTGGGCTTAGATTTAGGGTTAAAGTTTACTGCTAGGGTTAGGGATAGGGTTCAGGGTTAGCTTTAGGGGTTCTGGTTAGGGTTAGGTGTTAGGTTAGTGTCAGGGTTAGGTCTAGTCGTGAGGGTAAGTTTTAGGGTTAGCTTTAAGAGCCAGGGTTAGGTTTCATGGTTAGGATTAGGATTAGGGTTAAGGGTTAGGGTAAGGCTTAGGGGTTAGGGTGAAGGGTTAGGGTTTTTGTTAGGCATAGCGTTGGGGTTAGAAGTAAGGGTTACTGTCAGTGTTAGGGTTGTAGGTAGGGTTACGGTTAGGGTTAGCGGTTTAGAATTAGGGTTTGGGATTAGGTGTCACAGTGATGACTAGGAGATAGGGTTACAATTATGGGATAGGGGTTGTTCTCAGGAAATGGGTTATGCATTATCGTTAGGATAAGTGGTTAAAGATAGGCGCATGGTGAGGTTTACATGTTAAGGGGAGAAATAGAAACAGGGTTGGGTGTTATGTTCAGGGTTAGGGTTATCTGTTAAAGGTATTGTTTATGCTTAGGGCACGGGTCCTGTCTGCATTGAGCGGGCGGGGGGAGTTTAGGGGGCTGGGATTGTACCCGGGAACCCACTCTATCATACTCTGGGTATGAGCCCGTGGGTTTCATGCAGGACACAGTGGTAGAGCCTCGTTTCACGCATGGCATGGGAGGATTGCAGGCTTTCTAAACTCTAAGAAAGCAAGAAGTCTGAGAATTAGGTTTAGGGTTAGGATTCTGGTTAGGGTTAAGGATGAAGTTTAGTGTTAGGGTGAGGGCTTAGGGTTAGGGATTAGGGTTAGGGTTAAAGGTTACCCTTAGGTTTAACGGTTACACTTTGGTTTAGGGTTGAGGTTTACGGTTAGGGTTAAGATGAGGGGTTAGGGTTTGGTACAGGGTTAGGGTTAAGTGTTAGGTTTAGGGTTGAAGATTAGGGTTAGGGTTAGGATTAAAGGTTAGCGTGAGAGATAACTCTTAGTGTTAAGGTTAAGAGTTAGGGTTTAAGGTTAGGGTTAGGGTTAGGGTTAGTTTTAGGGTTAGAGTTTTGTGCTATGGTTTGTGTTAGAGGTTAGGGTTAGGTTTACTGGTCACGGTTAGGGTTACGTTTAGGGGGTAGCATTAGGGTTAGGGTTAGGGTTAAGGGATAGGATTAAGGATAAGTGTTGGGCTTAGGGTTAGGGTTTAGTGTTAGGGTTAGCATTAAGGATTAGGGTTAGGGTCAGGATTAAATGCTTGGGTGCGGGTAATGGTTAGGGTCAGGGTTAAGGTTCACGGATAGGTTCAGTGTTAAGGGTTACGGGTAGGTTTAGGGTTCAGGGTTAGTGTTAGCATTAGGGCTTAAGGTCAGGATTAGGCGGTAGGTTAGATTTAGGGTTAGATCTAGGCGTTAGGGTAAGGGCTAGCGTTAGGGTTAAGAGATAGGGTTAGGTTTAATGCTTAGGATTAGGGTTTGGGTTTGGGGTTAAAGTAAGTGTTAGGGGTTAGGTTTAAGGATCCAAGGTTAGGGTTACTTTTAGCTGTAGTGTTAGGCTTAGGGATAAGGGATCCCATTAGCATTAAGGGTCTTCCTTACTGTAGGGTTAAGGGTTAGGCTTAGAGTTAAAGGTTAAGGTTAGGGTCAGTGTTAAGATTTAGGGTGAGGGTTAACGGTTAGGGTAAAAGTTAAGCGTTAGGGTTAGGGATTAGTGATTAGGGTTTTTGGTTAGTGTTAGGGTTAGCGGTTAGGAGTTAGTGTTTTATGAAGGGGTATGGTTAGAATTAGGATTGGGGTTAGAGTTAGGGTGAGGTATAGGGGTTAGGTTTAGGGGTTAGTTTTAGGGTAAAAGGATAGGATTAGGGTTACGGGTTGGGCTTAGGTTTAGGGTTAAAGTTTACTGCTAGGGTTAGGGATAGGGTTCAGGGTTAGCTTTAGGGGTTCTGGTTAGCGTTAGGTGTTAGGTTAGTGTCAGGGATAGGTCTAGTCGTGAGGGTAAGGTTTAGGGTTAGCTTTAAGAGCTAGGGTTAGGTTTAATGGTTAGGATTAGGATTAGGGTTAAGGGTTAGGGTAAGGCTTAGGGGTTAGGGTGAAGGGTTAGGTCAAGGGTTAGGGTTTTTGTTAGGAATAGCGTTGGTGTTAGAAGTAAGGGTTACTGTCAGTGTTAGGGTTGTAGGTAGGCTTACGGTTAGGGTTAGCGGTTTAGAATTAGGGTTCGGGATTAGGTGTCACAGTGATGACTAGGAGATAGGGTTAGAATTATGGGATAGGGGTTGTTCTCAGGAAATGGGTTATGCATTAACGTTAGGATAAGAGGTTAAAATTAGGCGCACGGTGAGGTTTACGTGTTAAGGGGAGAAATAGGAACAGGGTTGGGTGTTATGTTCAGGGTTAGGGTTATCTGTTAAAGATATTGTTTATGCTTAGCGCACGGGCCCTGTCTGCATTAGGCGGGCGGGGGGAGTTTAGGGGGCTGGGATTGTACCCGGGAACCCACTCTATCATACTCTGGGTATGGGCTTGTGGTTTTCATGCAGGACACAGTGGTAGAGCCTCCTTTCACGCATGGCATGGGAGTATTGCAGGCTTTCTAAACTCTAAGAAACCAAGAAGCCTGAGAATTAGATTTAGGGTTAGGATTCTGGTTAGGGTTAAGGATGAAGTTTAGTGTTAGGGTGAGGGCTTAGGGTTAGGGAATAGGGTTAGGGTTAAAGGTTACACTTAGGTTTAACGGTTACACTTTGGTTTAGGGTTGAGGTTTACGGTTAGGGTTAAGATGAGGGGTTAGGGTTTGGTACAAGGTTAGGGTTAAGTGTTAGGTTTAGGGTTGAAGATTAGGATTAGGGTTAGGATTAAAGGTTAGCGTGAGAGTTAATGCTTAGGGTTAAGGTTAAGAGTTAGGGTTTAGGGTTAGTGTTAGGGTTAGGTTTAGTTTTAGGGTTAGAGTTATGTGCTATGGTTTGTGTTAGAGGTTAGGGTTAGGTTTACTGGTCACGGTGAGGGTTACGTTAAGGGGGTAGCATTAGGGTTAGGGTTAGGGTTAAGGGATAGGATTAGGGTTAAGTGTTGCGCTTAGGGTTAGGGTTTAGTGTTAGTTTTCTCATTAAGGATTAGGGTTAGAATGAGGGTTAAATGCTTGGGTGCGGGTAATGGTTAGGGTCAGGGTTAAGGTTCACGCATAGGGTTAGTGTTAAGGGTTACGGTTAGGTTTAGGGTTCAGGGTTAGTGTTAGCATTAGGGCATAAGGTTAGGATTAGGCGGTAGGTTAGATTTAGGGTTAGATCTAGGCGTTAGGGTAAGGGCTAGCGTTAGGGTTAAGAGATAGGGTTAGGTTTAATGCTTAGGATTAGGGTTAGGGTTTGGGGTTAAAGTAAGTGTTAGGGGTTAGGTTTAAGGATCCAAGGTTAGGGTTATTTTTAGCTGTAGTGTTAGGGTTAGGGATAAGGGATCCCATTACCGTTAAGGGTCTTCCTTACTGTAGGGTTAAGGGTTAGGCTTAGAGTTAAAGGTAAGGTTAGAGTCAGTGTTAAGATTCAGTATGAGGGTTAACGGTCAGGGTAAAGGTTAAACGTTAGGGTTAGGGATTAGTGATTAGGGTTTTTGGTTAGTGTTAGGGTTAGCGGTTAGGAGTTAGTGTTTTATGAAGGGGTATGGTTAGAATTAGGATTGGGGTTAGAGTTAGGGTGAGGTATAGGGGTTAGGTTTAGGGGTTAGTTTTAGGGTAAAAGGATAGGATTAGGGTTACGGGTTGGGCTTAGTTTTAGGGTTAAAGTTTATTGCTGGGGTTAGGGATAGGGTTCAGGCTTAGCTTTAGGGGTTCTGGTTAGGGTTAGGTGTTAGGTTAGTGTCAGGGTTAGGTCTAGTCGTGAGGGTAAGGTTTAGGGTTAGCTTTAAGAGCTAGGGTTAGGTTTAATGGTTAGGATTAGGATTAGGGTTAAGGGTTAGGGTAAGGCTTAGGGGTTAGGGTGAAGGGTTAGGGTCAAGGGTTAGGGTTTTTGTTAGGCATAGCGTTGGGGTTAGAAGTAAGGGTTACTGTCAGTGTTAGGGTTGTAGGTAGGGTTACGGTTAGGGTTAGCGGTTTAGAATTAGGGTTAGGGATTAGGTGTCACAGTGATGACTAGGAGATAGGGTTAGAATTACGGGATAGGGGTTGTACTCAGGAAATGGGTTATGCATTAACGTTAGGATAAGAGGTTAAAGTTAGGCGCACGGTGAGGTTTACGTGTTAAGGGGAGAAATAGGAACAGGGTTGGGTGTTATGTTCAGGGTTAGGGTTATCTGTTAAAGGTATTGTTTATGCTTAGCGCACGGGCCCTGTCTGCATTAGGCGGGCGGGGGGAGTTTAGGGGGCTGGGATTGTACCCGGGAACCCACTCTATCATACTCTGGGTATGGACCCGTGGGTTTCATGCAGGACACAGTGGTAGAGCCTCCTTTCACGCATGGCAAGGGAGGATTGCAGGCTTTCTAAACTCTAAGAAAGCAAGAAGTCTGAGAATTAGATTTAGGGTTAGGATTATGGTTAAGGTTAAGGATGAAGTTTAGTGTTAGGGTGAGGGCTTAGGGTTAGGGATTAGGGTTAGGGTTAAAGTTTACTGTTAGGTTTAACGGTTACACTTTGGCTTAGGGTTGAGGTTTACGGTTAGGGTTAAGATGAGGGGTTAGGGTTTGGTACAGGGTTAGGGTTAAGTGTTAGGTTTAGGGTTGAAGATTAGGATTAGGGTTAGGATTAAAGGTTAGCGTGAGAGTTAACGCTTAGGGTAAAGGTTAAGAGTTAGGGTTTAGGGTTAGGGTTAGGGTTAGTTTTAGGGTTAGAGTTATGTGCTATGGTTTGTGTTAGAGGTTAGGGTTAGGTTTACTGGTCACGGTTAGGGTTACTTTTAGGGGTTAGCATTAGGGTTTGGGTTAGGGTTAGTGTTAAGGGATAGGATTATGGTTAAGTGTTGGGCTTAGGGTTAGGGTTTAGTGTTAGGGTTAGCATTAAGGATTAGTGTTAGGGTCAGGGTTAAATGCTTGGGTGCAGGTAATGGTTAGGGTCAGGGTGAAGGTTCACGGATAGGGTTAGTGTTAAGGGTTATGGGTAGGTTTTGGGTTCAGGGTTAGTGTTAGCATTAGGGCTTAAGGTTAGGATTAGTCGGTAGGTTAGATTTAGGGTTAGATCTAGGCGTTAGGGTAAGGGCTAGCGTTAGGGTTAAGAGATAGGGTTAGGTTTAATGCTTAGGATTAGGGTTGGGGTTTCGGGTTAAAGTAAGTGTTAGGGGTTAGGTTTAAGGATCCAAGGTTAGGGTTATTTTTAGCTGTAGTGTTAGGGTTAGGGATAAGGGATCCCATTAGCATTAAGGGTCTTCCTTACTGTAGGGTTAAGGGTTAGGCTTAGAGTTAAAGGTTAAGGTTAGGGTCAGTGTTAAGATTTAGGGTGAGGGTTAACGGTCAGGGTAAAGGTTAAGCGTTAGGGTTAGGGATTAGTGATTAGGGTTTTTGGTTAGTGTTAGGGTTAGCGGTTAGGAGTTAGTGTTTTATGAAGGGGTATGGTTAGAATTAGGATTGGGGTTAGAGTTAGGGTGAGGTATAGGGGTTAGGTTTAGGGGTTAGTTTTAGGGTAAAAGGATAGGATTAGGGTTACGGGTTGGGCTTAGGTTTAGGGTTAAAATTTACTGCTGGGGTTAGGGATAGGGTTCAGGGTTAGCTTTAGGGGTTCTGGTTAGGGTTAGGTGTTAGGTTAGTGTCAGGGTTAGGTCTAGTCGTGAGGGTAAGGTTTAGGGTTAGCTTTAAGAGCTAGGGTTAGGTTTAATGGTTAGGATTAGGATTAGGGTTAAGGGTTAGGGTAAGGCTTAGGGGTTAGGGTGAAGGGTTAGGATCAAGGGTTAGGGTTTTTGTTAGGCATAGCGTTGGGGTTAGAAGTAAGGGTTACTGTCAGTGTTAGGGTTGTAGGTAGGGTTACGGTTAGGGTTAGCTGTTTAGAATTAGGGTTAGGGATTAGGTGTCACAGGGATGACTAGGAGATAGGGTTAGAATTATGGGATAGGGGTTGTTCTCAGGAAATGGGTTATGCATTAACGTTAGGATAAGAGGTTAAAGTTAGGCGCACGGTGAGGTTTACGTGTTAAGGGGAGAAATAGGAACAGGGTTGGGTGTTATGTTCAGGGTTAGGGTTATCTGTTAAAGGTATTGTTTATGCTTAGCGCACGGGCCCTGTCTGCATTAGTGGGCGGGGGGAGTTTCGGGGGCTGGGATTGTACCCGGGAACCCACTCTATCATACACTGGGTATGGGCCCGTGGGTTTCATGCAGGACACAGTGGTAGAGCCTCCTTTCACGCATGGCATGGGAGTATTGCAGGCTTTCTAAACTCTAAGAAAGCAAGAAGTCTGAGAATTAGATTTAGGGTTAGGATTCTGGTTAGGGTTAAGGATGAAGTTTAGTGTTAGGGTGAGGGCTTAGGGTTAGGGATTAGGGTTAGGGTTAAAGGTTACTCTTAGGTTTAACGGTTACACTTTGGTTTAGGGTTGAGGTTTACGGTTAGGGTTAAGATGAGGGGTTAGGGTTTGGTATAGGGTTAGGGTTAAGTGTTAGGTTTAGGGTGGAACATTAGGATTAGGGTTAGGATTAAAGGTTAGCGTGAGAGTTAACGCTTAGGGTTAAGGTTAAGAGTTAGGGTTTAGAGTTAGGGTTAGGGTTAGTTTTAGGGTTAGAGTTATGTGCTATGGTTTGTGTTAGAGGTTAGGGTTAGGTTTACTGGTCACGGTTAGGGTTACGTTTAGGGGGTAGCATTAGGGTTATGGTTAGGGTTAAGGGATAGGATTAGGGATAAGTGTTGGGCTTAGGGTTAGAGTTTAGTGTTAGGGTTAGCATTAAGGATTAAGGTTAGGGTCAGGGTTAAATGCTTGGGTGCGGGTAATGGTTAGGGTCAGGGTTAAGGTTCACGGATAGGGTTAGTGTTAAGGGTTACGGGTAGGTTTAGGGTTCACGGTTAGAGTTAGCATTAGGGCTTAAGGTTAGGATTAGGCGGTAGGTTAGATTTAGGATTAGATCTAGGCCTTAGGGTAAGGGCTAGCATTAGGGTTAAGAGATAGGGTTAGGTTTAATGCTTAGGATTAGGGTTAGGGTTTGGGGTTAAAGTAAGTGTTAGGTGTTAGGTTTAAGGATCAAAGGTTAGGGTTATTTTTAGCTGTAGTGTTAGGGTTAGGGATAAGGGATCCCATTAGCATTAAGGGTCTTCCTTACTGTAGGGTTAAGGGTTAGGCTTAGAGTTAAAGGTTAAGGTTAGGGTCAGTGTTAAGATTTAGGGTGAGGGTTAACGGTTAGGGTAAAGGTTAAGCGTTAGGGTTAGGGATTAGTGATTAGGGTTTTTGGTTAGTGTTCCGGTTAGCGGTTAGGAGTTAGTGTTTTATGAAGGGGTATGGTTAGAATTAGGATTGGGGTTAGAGTTAGGGTGAGGTATAGGGGTTAGGTTTAGGGGTTAGTTTTAGGGTAAAAGGATAGGATTAGGGTTACGGGTTGGGCTTAGGTTTAGGGTTAAAGTTTACTGCTAGGGTTAGGGATAGGGTTCAGGGTTAGCTTTAGGGGTTCTGGTTAGGGTTAGGTGTTAGGTTAGTGTCAGGGTTAGGTCTAGTCGTGAGGGTAAGGTTTAGGGTTAGCTTTAAGAGCTAGGGTTAGGTTTAATGGTTAGGATTAGGATTAGGGTAAGGCTTAGGGGTTAGGGTGAAGGGTTAGGGTCAAGGGTTAGGGTTTTTGTTAGGCATAGCGTTGGTGTTAGAAGTAAGGGTTACTGTCAGTGTTAGGGTTGTAGGTAGGGTTACAGTTAGGGTTAGCGGTTTAGAATTAGGGTTAGGGATTAGGTGTCACAGTGATGACTAGGAGATAGGGTTAGAATTATGGGATAGGGGTTGTTCTCAGGAAATGGGTTATGCATTAACGTTAGGATAAGAGGTTAAAGTTAGGCGCACGGTGAGGTTTACGTGTTAAGGGGAGAAATAGGAACAGGGTTGGGTGTTATGTTCAGGGTTAGGGTTATCTGTTAAAGGTATTGTTTATGCTTAGCGCACGGGCCTTGTCTGCATCGGACGGGCGGGGGGAGTTTCGGGGGCTGGGATTGTACCCGGGAACCCACTCTATCATAGTCTGGGTATGAGCCCGTGGGTTTCATGCAGGACGCAGTGGTAGAGCCTCCTTTCACGCATGGCATGGGAGGATTGCAGGCTTTCTAAACTCTAAGAAAGCAAGAAGTCTGAGAATTAGATTTAGGGTTAGGATTCTGGTTAGGGTTAAGGATGAAGTTTAGTGTTAGGGTGAGGGCTTAGGGTTAGGGATTAGGGTTAAGGTTAAAGGTTACTCTTAGGTTTAACGGTTACACTTTGGTTTAGGGTTGAGGTTTACGGTTAGGGTTAAGATGAGGGGTTAGGGTTTGGTACAGGTTTAGGGTTAAGTGTTAGGTTTAGGGTTGAAGATTAGGATTAGGGTTAGGATTAAAGGTTAGCGTGAGAGTTAACGCTTAGGGTTTAGGTTAAGAGATAGGGTTTAGGGTTAGGGTTAAGGTTAGGGTTAGTTTTAGGGTTAGAGTTATGTGCTATGGTTTGTGTTAGAGGTTAGGGTTAGGTTTACTGGTCACGGTTAGGGTTACGTTTAGGGGTTAGCATTAGGGTTAGGGTTAGGGTTAAGGGATAGGATTAGGGATAAGTGTTGGGCTTAGGGTTAGGGTTTAGTGTTAGGGTTAGCATTAAGGATTAGGGTTAGGGTCAGGGTTAAATGCTTGGGTGCGGGTAATGGTTAGGGTCAGGGTTAAGGTTCACGGATAGGGTTAGTGTTAAGGGTTACGGGTAGGTTTAGGGTTCAGGGTTAGAGTTAGCATTAGGGCTTAAGGTTAGGATTAGGCGGTAGGTTAGATTTAGGGTTAGATCTAGGCGTTAGGGTAAGGGCTAGCGTTAGGGTTAAGAGAGAGGGTTAGGTATAATGCTTAGGATTAAGGTTAGGGTTTGGGGTTAAAGTAAGTGTTAGGGGTTAGGTTTAAGGATCCAAGGTTAGGGTTATTTTTAGCTGTAGTGTTAGGGTTAGGGATAAGGGATCCCATTAGCATTAAGGGTCTTCCTTACTGTAGGGTTAAGGGTTAGGCTTAGAGTTAAAGGTGAAGGTTAGGGTCAGTGTTAAGATTTAGGGTGAGGGTTAACGGTTAGGGTAAAGGTTAAGCGTTAGGGTTAGGGATTAGTGATTAGGGTTTTTGGTTAGTGTTAGGGTTAGCGGTTAGGAGTTAGTGTTTTATGAAGGGGTATGGTTAGAATTAGGATTGGGGTTAGAGTTAGGGTGAGGTATAGGGGTTAGGTTTAGGGGTTAGTTTTAGGGTAAAAGGATAGGATTAGGGTTACGGGTTGGGCTTAGGTTTAGGGTTAAAGTTTACTGCTAGGGTTAGGGATAGGGTTCAGGGTTAGCTTTAGGGGTTCTGGTTAGGGTTAGGTGTTAGGTTAGTGTCAGGGTTAGGTCTAGTCGTGAGGGTAAGGTTTAGGGTTAGCTTTAAGAGCTAGTGTTAGGTTTAATAGTTAGGATTAGGATTAGGGTTAAGCCTTAGGGTAAGGCTTAGGGGTTAGGGTGAAGGGTTAGGGTCAAGGGTTAGGGTTTTTGTTAGGCATAGCGTTGGGGTAAGAAGTAAGGGTTACTGTCAGTGTTAGGGTTGTAGGTAGGGTTACGGTTAGGGTTAGCGGTTTAGAATTAGGGTTAGGGATTAGGTGTCACAGTGATGACTAGGAGATAGGGTTAGAATTATGGGATAGGGGTTGTTCTCGGGAAATGGGTTATGCATTAACGTTAGGATAAGAGGTTAAAGTTAGGCGCACGGTGATGTTTACGTGTTAAGGGGAGATATAGGAACACGGTTGGGTGTTACGTTCAGGGTTAGGGTTATCTGTTAAAGGTATTGTTTATGCTTAGCGCACGGGCCCTGTCTGCATTAGCCGGGCGGGGGGAATTTAGGGGGCAGGGATTGTACCCGGGAACCCACTCTATCATACTCTGGGTATGGGCCCGTGGGTTTCATGCAGGACGCAGTGGTAGAGCCTCCTTTCACGCATGGCATGGGAGGATTGCAGGCTTTCTAAACTCTAAGAAAGCAAGAAGTCTGAGAATTAGATTTAGGGTTAGGATTCTGGTTAGGGTTAAGGATGAAGTTTAGTGTTAGGGTGAGGGCTTAGGGTTAGGGATTAGGGTTAGGGTTAAATGTTACTCTTAGGTTTAACGGTTACACTTTGGTTTCGGGTTGAGGTTTACGGTTAGGGTTAAGATGAGGGGTTAGGGTTTGGTACAGGGTTAGGGTTAAGTGTTAGGTTTAGGGTTGAAGATTAGGATTAGGGTTAGGATTAAAGGTTAGCGTGAGAGTTAACGCTTAGCGTTAAGGTTAAGAGTTAGGGTTTAGGGTTAGGGTTAGGGTTAGTTTTAGGGTTAGAGTTATGTGCTATGGTTTGTGTTAGAGGTTAGGGTTAGGTTTACTGGTCACGGTGAGGGTTACGTTTAGGGGGTAGCATTAGGGTTAGGGTTAGGGTTAAGGGATAGGATTAGGGATAAATGTTGGGCTTAGGGTTAGGTTTAAGTGTTAGGGTTAGCATTAAGGATTAGGGTTAGGGTAAGGGTTAAATGCTAGGGTTCGGGTAATGGTTAGGGTCAGGGTGAAGGTTCACGGATAGGGTTAGTGTTAAGGGTTACGGGTAGGTTTAGGGTTCAGGGTTAGTGTTAGCATTAGGGCTTAAGGTTAGGATTAGGCGGTAGGTTAGATTTAGGGTTAGATCTAGGCCTTAGGGTAAGGGCTAGCGTTAGGGTTAAGAGATAGGGTTAGGTTTAAGGCTTAGGATTAGGGTTAGGGTTTGGGGTTAAAGTAAGTGTTAGGGGTTAGGTTTAAGGATCCAAAGTTAGGGTTATTTTTAGCTGTAGTGTTAGGGTTAGGTATAAGGGATCCCATTAGCATTAAGGGTCTTCCTTACTGTAGGGTTAAGGGTTAGGCTTAGAGTTAAAGGTGAAGGTTAGGGTCAGGGTTAAGATTTAGGGTGAGGGTTAACGGTTAGGGTAAAGGTTAAGCGTTAGGGTTAGGGATTAGTGATTAGGGTTTTTGGTTAGTGTTCGGGTTAGCGGTTAGGAGTTAGTGTTTTATGAAGGGGTATGGTTAGAATTAGGATTGGGGTTAGAGTTAGGGTGAGGTATAGGGGTTAGGTTTAGGGGTTAGTTTTAGGGTAAAAGGATAGGATTAGGGTTATGGGTTGGGCTTAGGTTTAGGGTTAAAGTTTACTGCTAGGGTTAGGGATAGGGTTCAGGATTAGCTTTAGGGGTTCTGGTTAGGGTTAGGTGTTAGGTTAGTATCAGGGTTAGGTCTAGTCGTGAGGGTAAGGTTTAGGGTTAGCTTTAAGAGCTAGGGTTAGGTTTAATGGTTAGGATTAGGATTAGGGTTAAGGGTTAGTGTAAGGCTTAGGGGTTAGGGTGAAGTGTTAGGGTCAAGGGTTAGGGTTTTTGTTAGGCATAGCGTTGGGGTTAGAAGTAAGGGTTACTGTCAGTGTTAGGGTTGTAGGTAGGGTTACGGTTAGGGTTAGCGGTTTAGAATTAGGGTTAGGGATTAGGTGCCACAGTGATGACTAGGAGATAGGGTTAGAATTATGGGATAGGGGTTGTTCTCAGGAAATGGGTTATGCATTAACGTTAGGATAAGAGGTTAAAGTTAGGCGCACGGTGAGGTTTACGTGTTAAGGGGAGAAATAGGAACAGGGTTGGGTGTTATGTTCAGGGTTAGGGTTATCTGTTAAAGGTATTGTTTATGCTTAGCGCACGGGCCCTGTCTGCATTAGGCGGGCGGGGGGAGTTTAGGGGGCTGGGATTGTACCCGGGAACCCACTCTATCATACTCTGGGTATGGGCCTGTGGGTTTCATGCAGGACACAGTGGTAGAGCCTCCTTTCACGCATGGCATGGGAGGATTGCAGGCTTTCTAAACTCTAAGAAAGCAAGAAGTCTGAGAATTAGATTTAGGGTTAGGATTCTGGTTAGGGTTAAGGATGAAGTTTAGTGTTAGGGTGAGGGCTTAGGGTTAGGGATTAGGGTTAGGGTTAAAGGTTACTCTTAGGTTTAACGGCTAGACTTTGCTTTAGGGTTGAGGTTTACGGTTAGGGTTAAGATGAGGGGTTAGGGTTTGGTACAGGGTTAGGGTTAAGTGTTAGGTTTAGGGTTGAAGATTAGGATTAGGGTTAGGATTAAAGGTTAGCGTGAGAGTTAACGCTTAGGGTTAAGGTTAAGTGTTAGAGTTTATGGTTAGTGTTAGGGTTAGTTTTAGGGTTAGAGTTATGTGCTATGGTTTGTGTTAGAGGTTAGGGTTAGGTTTACTGGTCACGGTTAGGGTTACCTTTAGGGGTTAGCATTAGGGTTAGGGTTAGGGTTAAGGGATAGGATTAGGGTTAAGTGTTGGGCTTAGGGTTAGGGTTTAGTGTTAAGGTTAGCATTAAGTATTAGGGTTAGGGTCAGGGTTAAATGCTTGGGTGCGGGTAATGGTTAGGGTCAGGGTTTAGGTTCACGGATAGGGTTAGTGTTAAGGGTTACGAGTAGGATTCGGGTTCAGGGTTAGTGTTAGCATTAGGGCTTAAGGTTAGGATTAGGCGGTAGGTTAGATTTAGGGTTAGATCTAGGCGTTAGGGTAAGGGTTAGCGTTAGGGTTAAGAGATAGGGTTAGGTTTAATGCTTAGGATTAGGGTTAGGGTTTGGGGTTAAAGTAAGTGTTAGGGGTTAGGTTTAAGGATCCAAGGTTAGGGTTATTTTTAGCTGTAGTGTTAGGGTTAGGGATAAGGTATCCCATTAGCATTAAGGGTCTTCCTTACTGTAGGGTTAAGGGTTAGGCTTAGAGTTAAAGGTTAAGGTTAGGGTCAGTGTTAAGATTTAGGGTGAGGGTTAACGGTTAGGGTAAAGGTTAAGCGTTAGGGTTAGGGATTAGTGATTAGGGTTTTTGGTTAGTGTTAGGGTTAGCGGTTAGGAGTTAGTGTTTTATGAAGTGGTATGGTTAGAATTAGGATTGGGGTTAGAGTTAGGGTGAGGTATAGGGGTTAGGTTTAGGGGTTAGTTTTAGGGTAAAAGGATAGGATTAGGGTTACGGGTTGGGCTTAGGTTTAGGGTTAAAGTTTACAGCTAGGGTTAGGGATAGGGTTCAGGGTTAGCTTTAGGGGTTCTGGTTAGGGTTAGGTGTTAGGTTAGTGTCAGGGTTAGGTCTAGTCGTGAGGGTAAGGTTTAGGGTTAGCTTTAAGAGCTAGGGTTAGGTTTAATGGTTAGGATTAGGATTAGGGTTAAGGGTTAGGGTAAGGCTTAGGGGTTAGGGTGAAGGGTTAGGGTCAAGGGTTAGGGTTTTTTTTAGGCATAGCGTTGGGGTTAGAAATAAGGGTTACTGTCAGTGTTAGGGTTGTAGGTAGGGTTACAGTTAGGGTTAGCGGTTTAGAATTAGGGTTAGGGATTAGGTGTCACAGTGATGACAAGGAGATAGGGTTAGAATTATGGGATAGGGGTTGTTCTCAGGAAATGGGTTATGCATTAACGTTAGGATAAGAGGTTAAAGTTAGGCGCACGGTGAGGTTTACGTGTTAAGGGGAGAAATAGGAACAGGGTTGGGTGTTATGTTCAGGGTTAGGGTTATCTGTTAAAGGTATTGTTTATGCTTAGCGCACGGGCCCTGTCTGCATTAGGCGGGTGGGGGGAGTTTAGGGGGCTGGGATTGTACCCGGGAACCCACTCTATCATACTCTGGGTATGGGCCCGTGGGTTTCATGCAGGACACACTGGTAGAGCCTCCTTTCACGCATGGCATGGGAGGATTGCAGGCTTTCTAAACTCTAAGAAAGCAAGAAGTCTGAGAATTAGATTTAGGGTTAGGATTCTGGTTAGGGTTAAGGATGAAGTTTAGTGTTAGGGTGAGGGCTTAGGGTTAGGGATTAGGGTTAGGGTTAAAGGTTACTCTTAGGTTTAACGGTTACACTTTGGTTTAGGGTTGAGGTTTACGGTTAGGGTTAAGATGAGGGGTTAGGGTTTGGTACAGGGTTAGGGTTAAGTGTTAGGTTTAGGGTTGAAGATTAGGATTAGGATTAGGATTAAAGGTTAGCATGAGAGTTAACGCTTACTGTTAAGGTTAAGAGTTAGGGTTTAGGGTTAGGTTTAGGGTTAGTTTTAGGGTTAGAGTTATGTGCTATGGTTTGTGTTAGAGGTTAGGGTTAGGTTTACTGGTCACGGTTAGGGTTACGTTTAGGGGTTAGCATTAGGGTTAGGGTTAGGGTGAAGGGATAGGATTAGGGTTAAGTGTTGGGCTTAGGGTTAGGGTTTAGTGTTTGGGATAGCATTAAGGATTAGGGTTAGGGTCAGGGTTAAATGCTGGGGTTCGGGTAATGGTTAGGGTCAGGGTTAAGGTTCACGCATAGGGTTAGTGTTAAGGGTTACGGGTAGGTTTAGGGTTCAGGGTTAGTGTTAGCATTAGGGCTTAAGGTTAGGATTAGGCGGTAGGTTAGATTTAGGGTTAGATCTAGGCGTTAGGGTAAGGGCTAGCATTAGGATTAAGAGATAGGGTTAGGTTTAATGCTTAGGATTAGGGTTAGGGTTTGGGGTTAAAGAAAGTGTTAGGGGTTAGGTTTAAGGATCAAAGGTTAGGGTTATTTTTAGCTGTAGTGTTAGGGTTAGGGATAAGGGATCCCATTAGCATTAAGGGTCTTCCTTACTGTAGGGTTAAGGGTTAGGCTTAGAGTTAAAGGTTAAGGTTAGGGTCAGTGTTAAGATTTAGGGTGAGGGTTAACGGTTAGGGTAAAGGTTAAGCGTTAGGGTTAGGGATTAGTGATTAGGGTTTTTGGTTAGTGTTAGGGTTAGCGGTTAGGAGTTAGTGTTTTATGAAGGGGTATGGTTAGAATTAGGATTGGGGTTAGAGTTAGGGTGAGGTATAGGGGTTAGGTTTAGGGGTTAGTTTTAGGGTAAAAAGATAGGATTAGGGTTACGGGTTGGGCTTAGTTTTAGGGTTAAAGTTTACTGCTAGGGTTAGGGATAGTGTTCAGGGTTAGCTTTAGGGGTTCTGGTTAGGGTTAGGTGTTAGGTTAGTGTCAGGGTTAGGCCTAGTCGTGAGGGTAAGGTTTAGGGTTAGCTTTAAGAGCTAGGGTTAGGTTTAATGGTTAGGATTAGGGTTAGGGTTAAGGGTTAGGGTAAGGCTTAGGGGTTAGTGTGAAGGGTTAGGGTGAAGGGTTTGGGTTTTTGTTAGGCATAGCGTTGGGGTTAGAAGTAAGGGTTACTGTCAGTGTTAGGGTTGTAGGTAGGGTTACGGTTAGGGTTAGCGGTTTAGAATTAGGGTTAGGGATTAGGTGTCACGGTGATGACTAGGACATAGGGTTAGAATTATGGGATAGGGGTTGTTCTCAGGAAATGGGTTATGCATTAACGTTAGGAGAAGAGGTTAAAGTTAGGCGCACGGTGAGGTTTACGTGTTAAGGGGAGAAATAGGAACAGGGTTGGGTGTTATGTTCAGGGTTAGGGTTATCTGTTAAAGGTATTGTTTATGCTTAGCGCACGGGCCTTGTCTGCATCGGACGGGCGGGGGGAGTTTCGGGGGCTGGGATTGTACCCGGGAACCCACTCTATCATACTCTGGGTATGAGCCCGTGGGTTTCATGCAGGACGCAGTGGTAGAGCCTCCTTTCACGCATGGCATGGGAGGATTGCAGGCTTTCTAAACTCTAAGAAAGCAAGAAGTCTGAGAATTAGATTTAGGGTTAGGATTCTGGTTAGGGCTAAGGATGAAGTTTAGTGTTAGGGTGAGGGCTTAGGGTTAGGGATTAGGGTTAGGGTTAAAGGTTACTCTTAGGTTTAACGGTTACACTTTGGTTTAGGGTTGAGGTTTACGATTAGGGTTAAGATGAGGGGTTAGGGTTTGGTACAGGGTTAGGGTTAAGTGTTAGGTTTAGGGTTGAAGATTAGGATTAGGGTTAGGATTAAAGGTTAGCGTGAGAGGTAACGCTTAGGGTTAAGGTTAAGTGTTAGGTTTTAGGGTTAGGGTTAGGGTTAGGTTTAGTTTTAGGTTTAGAGTTGTGTGCTATGGTTTGTGTTAGAGGTTAGGTTTAGGTTTACTGGTCACGGTTAGGGTTACGTTTAGGGGTTAGCATTAGGGTTAGGGTTAGGGTTAAGGGATAGGATTAGGGTTAAGTATTGGGCTTAGGGTTAGGGTTTAGTGTTAAGGTTAGCATTAAGGATTAGGGTTACGGTCAAGGTTAAATGCTTGGGTGCGGGAAATGGTTAGGGTCAGGGTTTAGGTTGACCGATACGGTTAGTGTTAAGGGTTACGGGTAGGTTTAGGGTTCAGGGTTAGTGTTAGCATTAGGGCTTAGGGTTAGGATTAGGCGGTAGGTTAGATTTAGGGTTAGATCTAGGCGTTAGGGTAAGGGCTAGCGTTAGTATTAAGAGATAGGGTTAGGTTTAATGCTTAGGATTAGGGTTAGGGTTTGGGGTTAAAGTAAGTGTTAGGGGTTAGGTTTAAGGATCCAAGGTTAGGGTTATTTTTAGCTGTAGTGTTAGGGTTAGGGATAAGGGATCCCATTAGCATTAAGGGTCTTCCTTATTGTAGGGTTAAGGGTTAGGCTTAGAGTTAAAGGTTAAGGTTAGGGTCAGTGTTAAGATTTAGGGTGAGGGTTAATGGTTAGGGTAAAGGTTAAGCATTAGGGTTAGGGATTAGTGATTAGAGTTTTTGGTTAGTGTTAGGGTTAGAGGTTAGGAGTTAGTGTTTTATGAAGGGGTATGGTTAGAATTAGGATTGGGGTTAGAGTTAGGGTGAGGTATAGGGGTTAGGTTTAGGGGTTAGTTTTAGGGTAAAAGGATAGGATTAGGGTTACGGGTTGGGCTTAGGTTTAGGGTTAAAGTTTAGTGCTGGGGTTAGGGATAGGGTTCAGGGTTAGTTTTAGGGGTTCTGGTTAGGGTTAGGTGTTACGTTAGTGTCAGGGTTAGGTCTAGTCGTGAGGGTAAGGTTTAGGGTTAGCTTTAAGAGCTAGGGTTAGATTTAATGGTTAGGATTAGGATTAGGGTTAAGGGTTAGGGTAAGGCTTAGGGGTTAGAGTGAACGGTTAGGGTCAAGGGTTAGGGTTTTTTTAGGCATAGCGTTGGGGTTAGAAGTAAGGGTTACTGTGAGTGTTAGGGTTGTAGGTAGGGTTACGGTTAGGGTTAGCGGTTTAGAATTAGGGTTAGGGATTAGGTGTCACAGTGATGACTAGGAGATAGGGTTAGAATTATGGGATGGGGTTGTTCTCAGGAAATGGGTTATGCATTAACGTTAGGATAAGAGGTTAAAGTTAGGCGCACGGTGAGGTTTACGTGTTAAGGGGAGAAATAGGAACAGGGTTGGGTGTTATGTTCAGGGTTAGGGTTATCTGTTAAAGGTATTGTTTATGCTTAGCGCACGGGCCCTGTCTGCATTAGGCGGGCGGGGGGACTTTAGGGGGCTGGGATTGTACCCGGGAACCCACTCTATCATACTCTGGGTATGGGCCCGTGGGTTTCATGCAGGACACAGTGGTAGAGCCTCCTTTCACGCATGGCATGGGAGGATTGCAGGCTTTCTAAACTCTAAGAAAGCAAGAAGTCTGAGAATTAGATTTAGGGTTAGGATTCTGGTTAGGGTTAATGATGAAGTTTAGTGTTAGGGTGAGGGCTTAGGGTTAGGGATTAGGGTTAGGGTTAAAGGTTACTCTTAGGTTTAACGGTTAGACTTTGGTTTAGGGTTGAGGTTTACGGTTAGGGTTAAGATGAGGGGTTAGGGTTTGGTACAGGGTTAGGGTTAAGTGTTAGGTTTAGGGTTGAAGATTAGGATTAGTGTTAGGATTAAAGGTTAGCGTGAGAGTTAACGCTTAGTGTTAAGGTTAAGAGTTAGGGTTTAGGGTTAGGGTTAGGGTTAGGGTTAGTTTTAGGGTTAGAGTTATGTGCTATGGTTTGTGTTAGAGGTTAGGGTTAGGTTTACTGGTCACGGTGAGGGTTACGTTTAGGGGTTAGCATTAGGGTTAGGGTTAAGGGATAGGATTAGCGTTAAGTGTTGGGGTCAGGGTTAGGGTTAGGGTTAGGTTTATCATTAAGGATTTGTGTTAGGGTCAGGGTTAAATGCTTGGGTGCGGGTAATGGTTAGGGTCAGGATTAAGGTTCACGGATAGGGTTAGTGTTAAGGGTTACGGGTAGGTTTAGGGTTCAGGGTTAGAGTTAGCATTAGGGCTTAAGGTTAGGATTAGGCGGTAGGTTAGATTTAGGGTTAGATCTAGGCGTTAGGGTAAGGGCTAGCATTAGGGTTAAGAGATAGGTTTAGGTTTAATGCTTAGGATTAGGGTTAGGGTTTGGGGTTAAAGTAAGTGTTAGGGGTTAGGTTTAAGGATCAAAGGTTAGGGTTATTTTTAGCTGTAGTGTTAGGCTTAGGGATAAGGGATCCCATTAGCATTAAGGGTCTTCCTTACTGTAGGGTTAAGGGTTAGGCTTAGAGTTAAAGGTTAGGGTTAGGGTCAGTGTTAAGATTTAGGGTGAGGGTTAACGGTTAGGGTAAAGGTTAAGCGTTAGGGTTAGGGATTAGTGATTAGGGTTTTTGGTTAGTGTTAGGGTTAGCGGTTAGGAGTTAGTGTTTTATGAAGGGGTATGGTTAGAATTAGGATTGGGGTTAGAGTTAGGGTGAGGTATAGGGGTTAGGTTTAGGGGTTAGTTTTAGGGTAAAAGGATAGGATTAGGGTTATGGGTTGGGCTTAGGTTTAGGGTTAAAGTTTACTGCTAGGGTTAGGGATAGGGTTCAGGGTTAGCTTTAGGGGTTCTGGTTAGGGTTAGGTGTTAGGTTAGTGTCAGGGTTAGGTCTAGTCGTGAGGGTAAGGTTTAGGGTTAGCTTTAAGAGCTAGGGTTGGGTTTAATGGTTAGGATTAGGATTACGGTTAAGGGTTAGGGTAAGGCTTAGGGGTTAGGGTGAAGGGTTAGGGTCAAGGGTTAGGGTTTTTGTTAGGCATAGCGTTGGGGTTAGAAGTAAGGGTTACTGTCAGTGTTAGGGTTGTAGGTAGGGTTACGGTTAGGGTTAGCGGTTTAGAATTAGGGTTAGGGATTAGGTGTCAAGATGATGACTAGGACATAGGGTTAGAATTATGGGATAGGGGTTGTTCTCAGGAAATGGGTTATGCATTAATGTTAGGATAAGAGGTTAAAGTTAGGCGCACGGTGAGGTTTACGTGTTAAGGGGAGATATAGGAACAGGGTTGGGTGTTATGTTCAGGGTTAGGGTTATCTGTTAAAGGTATTGTTTATGCTTAGCGCACGGGCCCTGTCTGCATTAGGCGGGCGGGGGGACTTTAGGGGGCTGGGATTGTACCCGGGAACCCACTCTATCATACTCTGGGTATGGGCCCGTGGGTTTCATGCAGGACACAGTGGTAGAGCCTCCTTTCACGCATGGCATGGGAGGATTGCAGGCTTTCTAAACTCTAAGAAAGCTAGAAGTCTTTGAATGAGATTTAGGGTTAGGATTATGGTTAGGGTTAAGGATGAAGTTTAGTGTTAGGTGAGGGCTTAGGGTTAGGGATTAGGGTTAGGCTTAAAGGTTACTCTTAGGTTTAACGGTTACACTTTGGTTTAGGGTTGAGGTTTACGGTTAGGGTTAAGATGAGGGGTTAGGGTTTGGTACAGGGTTAGGGTTAAGTGTTAGGTTTAGGGTTGAAGATTAGGATTAGGGTTAGGATTAAAGGTTAGCGTGAGAGTTAACGCTTAGGGTTAAGGTTAAGTGTTAGGTTTTAGGGTTAGGGTTAGGGTTAGGTTTAGTTTTAGGTTTAGAGTTGTGTGCTATGGTTTGTGTTAGAGGTTAGGTTTAGGTTTACTGGTCACGGTTAGGGTTACGTTTAGGGGTTAGCATTAGGGTTAGGGTTAGGGTTAAGGGATAGGATTAGGGTTAAGTGTTGGGCTTAGGGTTAGGGTTTAGTGTTAAGGTTAGCATTAAGGATTAGGGTTACGGTCAGGGTTAAATGCTTGGGTGCGGGAAATGGTTAGGGTCAGGGTTTAGGTTGACCGATACGGTTAGTGTTAAGGGTTACGGGTAGGTTTAGGGTTCAGGGTTAGTGTTAGCATTAGGGCTTAGGGTTAGGATTAGGCGGTAGGTTAGATTTAGGGTTAGATCTAGGCGTTAGGGTAAGGGCTAGCGTTAGTATTAAGAGATAGGGTTAGGTTTAATGCTTAGGATTAGGGTTAGGGTTTGGGGTTAAAGTAAGTGTTAGGGGTTAGGTTTAAGGATCCAAGGTTAGGGTTATTTTTAGCTGTAGTGTTAGGGTTAGGGATAAGGGATCCCATTAGCATTAAGGGTCTTCCTTATTGTAGGGTTAAGGGTTGGGCTTAGAGTTAAAGGTTAAGGTTAGCGTCAGTGTTAAGATTTAGGGTGAGGTTTAACGGTTAGGGTAAAGGTTAAGCATTAGGGTTAGGGATTAGTGATTAGAGTTTTTGGTTAGTGTTAGGGTTAGAGGTTAGGAGTTAGTGTTTTATGAAGGGGTATGGTTAGAATTAGGATTGGGGTTAGAGTTAGGGTGAGGTATAGGGGTTAGGTTTAGGGGTTAGTTTTAGGGTAAAAGGATAGGATTAGGGTTACGGGTTGGGCTTAGGTTTAGGGTTAAAGTTTAGTGCTGGGGTTAGGGATAGGGTTCAGGGTTAGTTTTAGGGGTTCTGGTTAGGGTTAGGTGTTACGTTAGTGTCAGGGTTTGGTCTAGTCGTGAGGGTAAGGTTTAGGGTTAGCTTTAAGAGCTAGGGTTAGATTTAATGGTTAGGATTAGGATTAGGGTTAAGGGTTAGGGTAAGGCTTAGGGGTTAGAGTGCACGGTTAGGGTCAAGGGTTAGGGTTTTTGTTAGGCATAGCGTTGGGGTTAGAAGTAAGGGTTACTGTGAGTGTTAGGGTTGTAGGTAGGGTTACGGTTAGGGTTAGCGGTTTAGAATTAGGGTTAGGGATTAGGTGTCACAGTGATGACTAGGAGATAGGGTTAGAATTATGGGATGGGGTTGTTCTCAGGAAATGGGTTATGCATTAACGTTAGGATAAGAGGTTAAAGTTAGGCGCACGGTGAGGTTTACGTGTTAAGGGGAGAAATAGGAACAGGGTTGGGTGTTATGTTCAGGGTTAGGGTTATCTGTTAAAGGTATTGTTTATGCTTAGCGCACGGGCCCTGTCTGCATTAGGCGGGCGGGGGGAGTTTAGGGGGCTGGGATTGTACCCGGGAACCCACTCTATCATACTCTGGGTATGGGCCCGTGGGTTTCATGCAGGACACAGTGGTAGAGCCTCCTTTCACGCATGGCATGGGAGGATTGCAGGCTTTCTAAACTCTAAGAAAGCAAGAAGTCTCAGAATTAGATTTAGGGTTAGGATTCTGGTTAGGGTTAAGGATGAAGTTTAGTGTTAGGGTGAGGGCTTAGGGTTAGGGATTAGGGTTAGGGTTAAGGTTACTCTTAGGTTTAACGGTTACACTTTGGTTTAGGGTTGAGGTTTACGGTTAGGGTTAAGATGAGGGGTTAGGGTTTGGTACAGGGTTAGGGTTAAGTGTTAGGTTTAGGGTTGAAGATTAGGATTAGGATTAGGATTAAAGGTTAGCATGAGAGTTAACGCTTACTGTTAAGGTTAAGAGTTAGGGTTTAGGGTTAGGTTTAGGGTTAGTTTTAGGGTTAGAGTTATGTGCTATGGTTTGTGTTAGAGGTTAGGGTTAGGTTTACTGGTCACGGTTGGGGTTACGTTTAGGGGTTAGCATTAGGGTTAGGGTTAGGGTTAAGGGATAGGATTAGGGTTAAGTGTTGGGCTTAGGGTTAGGGTTTAGTGTTTGGGATAGCATTAAGGATTAGGGTTAGGGTCAGGGTTAAATGCTGGGGTTCGGGTAATGGTTAGGGTCAGGGTTAAGGTTCACGCATAGGGTTAGTGTTAAGGGTTACGGGTAGGTTTAGGGTTCAGGGTTAGTGTTAGCATTAGGGCTTAAGGTTAGGATTAGGCGGTTGGTTAGATTTAGGTTTAGATCTAGGCGTTAGGGTAAGGGCTGCGTTAGGGTTAAGAGATAGGTTTAGGTTTAATGCTTAGGATTAGGATTAGGGTTTGGGGTTAAAGTAAGAGTTAGGGTTTAGATTTAAGGATCAAATGTTAGGGTTATTTTTAGCTGTAGTGTTAGGGTTAGGGATAAGGGATCCCATTAGCATTAAGGGTCTTCCTTACTGTAGGGTTAAGGGTTAGGCTTAGAGTTAAAGATTAAGGTTAGGGTCAGTGTTAAGATTTAGGGTGAGGGTTAACGGTTAGGGTAAAGGTTAAGCGTTAGGGTTAGGGATTAGTGATTAGTGTTTTTGGTTAGTGTCAGGGTTAGCGGTTAGGAGTTAGTGTTTTATGAAGGGGTATGGTTAGAATTAGGATTGGGGTTAGAGTTAGGGTGAGGTATAGGGGTTAGGTTTAGGGGTTAGTTTTAGGGTAAAAAGATAGGATTAGGGTTACGGGTTGGGCTTAGTTTTAGGGTTAAAGTTTACTGCTAGGGTTAGGGATAGTGTTCAGGGTTAGCTTTAGGGGTTCTGGTTAGGGTTAGGTGTTAGGTTAGTGTCAGGGTTAGGTCTAGTCGTGAGGGTAAGGTTTAGGGTTAGCTTTAAGAGCTAGGGTTAGGTTTAATGGTTAGGATTAGGGTTAGGGTTAAGGGTTAGGGTAAGGCTTAGGGGTTAGTGTGAAGGGTTAGGGTGAAGGGTTTGGGTTTTTGTTAGGCATAGCGTTGGGGTTAGAAGTAAGGGTTACTGTCAGTGTTAGGGTTGTAGGTAGGGTTACGGTTAGGGTTAGCGGTTTAGAATTAGGGTTAGGGATTAGGTGTCACGGTGATGACTAGGACATAGGGTTAGAATTATGGGATAGGGGTTGTTCTCAGGAAATGGGTTATGCATTAACGTTAGGAGAAGAGGTTAAAGTTAGGCGCACGGTGAGGTTTACGTGTTAAGGGGAGAAATAGGAACAGGGTTGGGTGTTATGTTCAGGGTTAGGGTTATCTGTTAAAGGTATTGTTTATGCTTAGCGCACGGGCCCTGTCTGCATTAGGCGGGCGGGGGGAGTTTAGGGGGCTGGGATTGTACCCGGGAACCCACTCTATCATACTCTGGGTATGGGCCCGTGGGTTTCATGCAGGACACAGTGGTAGAGCCTCCTTTCACGCATGGCATGGGAGGATTGCAGGCTTTCTAAACTCTAAGAAAGCAAGAAGTCTGAGAATTAGATTTAGGGTTAGGATTATGGTTAGGGTTAAGGATGAAGTTTAGTGTTAGGGTGAGGGCTTAGGGTTAGGGATTAGGGTTAGTCTTAAAGGTTACTCTTAGGTTTAACGGTTACACTTTGGTTTAGGGTTGAGGTTTACGGTTAGGGTTAAGATGAGGGGTTAGGGTTTGGTACAGGGTTAGGGTTAAGTGTTAGGTTTAGGGTTGAAGATTAGGATTAGGGTTAGGATTAAAGGTTAGCGTGAGAGGTAACGCTTAGGGTTAAGGTTAAGTGTTAGGTTTTAGGGTTAGGGTTAGGGTTAGGTTTAGTTTTAGGTTTAGAGTTGTGTGCTATGGTTTGTGTTAGAGGTTAGGTTTAGGTTTACTGGTCACGGTTAGGGTTACGTTTAGGGGTTAGCATTAGGGTTAGGGTTAGGGTTAAGGGATAGGATTAGGGTTAAGTGTTGGGCTTAGGGTTAGGGTTTAGTGTTAAGGTTAGCATTAAGGATTAGGGTTACGGTCAAGGTTAAATGCTTGGGTGCGGGAAATGGTTAGGGTCAGGGTTTAGGTTGACCGATACGGTTAGTGTTAAGGGTTACGGGTAGGTTTAGGGTTCAGGGTTAGTGTTAGCATTAGGGCTTAGGGTTAGGATTAGGCGGTAGGTTAGATTTAGGGTTAGATCTAGGCGTTAGGGTAAGGGCTAGCGTTAGTATTAAGAGATAGGGTTAGGTTTAATGCTTAGGATTAGGGTTAGGGTTTGGGGTTAAAGTAAGTGTTAGGGGTTAGGTTTAAGGATCCAAGGTTAGGGTTATTTTTAGCTGTAGTGTTAGGGTTAGGGATAAGGGATCCCATTAGCATTAAGGGTCTTCCTTATTGTAGGGTTAAGGGTTAGGCTTAGAGTTAAAGGTTAAGGTTAGGGTCAGTGTTAAGATTTAGGGTGAGGGTTAACGGTTAGGGTAAAGGTTAAGCATTAGGGTTAGGGATTAGTGATTAGAGTTTTTGGTTAGTGTTAGGGTTAGAGGTTAGGAGTTAGTGTTTTATGAAGGGGTATGGTTAGAATTAGGATTGGGGTTAGAGTTAGGGTGAGGTATAGGGGTTAGGTTTAGGGGTTAGTTTTAGGGTAAAAGGATAGGATTAGGGTTACGGGTTGGGCTTAGGTTTAGGGTTAAAGTTTAGTGCTGGGGTTAGGGATAGGGTTCAGGGTTAGTTTTAGGGGTTCTGGTTAGGGTTAGGTGTTACGTTAGTGTCAGGGTTAGGTCTAGTCGTGAGGGTAAGGTTTAGGGTTAGCTTTAAGAGCTAGGGTTAGATTTAATGGTTAGGATTAGGATTAGGGTTAAGGGTTAGGGTAAGGCTTAGGGGTTAGAGTGAACGGTTAGGGTCAAGGGTTAGGGTTTTTTTAGGCATAGCGTTGGGGTTAGAAGTAAGGGTTACTGTGAGTGTTAGGGTTGTAGGTAGGGTTACGGTTAGGGTTAGCGGTTTAGAATTAGGGTTAGGGATTAGGTGTCACAGTGATGACTAGGAGATAGGGTTAGAATTATGGGATGGGGTTGTTCTCAGGAAATGGGTTATGCATTAACGTTAGGATAAGAGGTTAAAGTTAGGCGCACGGTGAGGTTTACGTGTTAAGGGGAGAAATAGGAACAGGGTTGGGTGTTATGTTCAGGGTTAGGGTTATCTGTTAAAGGTATTGTTTATGCTTAGCGCACGGGCCCTGTCTGCATTAGGCGGGCGGGGGGACTTTAGGGGGCTGGGATTGTACCCGGGAACCCACTCTATCATACTCTGGGTATGGGCCCGTGGGTTTCATGCAGGACACAGTGGTAGAGCCTCCTTTCACGCATGGCATGGGAGGATTGCAGGCTTTCTAAACTCTAAGAAAGCAAGAAGTCTGAGAATTAGATTTAGGGTTAGGATTCTGGTTAGGGTTAAGGATGAAGTTTAGTGTTAGGGTGAGGGCTTAGGGTTAGGGATTAGGGTTAGGGTTAAAGGTTACTCTTAGGTTTAACGGTTAGACTTTGGTTTAGGGTTGAGGTTTACGGTTAGGGTTAAGATGACGGGTTAGGGTTTGGTACAGGGTTAGGGTTAAGTGTTAGGTTTAGGGTTGAAGATTAGGATTAGTGTTAGGATTAAAGGTTAGCGTGAGAGTTAACGCTTAGTGTTAAGGTTAAGAGTTAGGGTTTAGGGTTAGGGTTAGGGTTAGGGTTAGTTTTAGGGTTAGAGTTATGTGCTATGGTTTGTGTTAGAGGTTAGGGTTAGGTTTACTGGTCACGGTGAGGGTTACGTTTAGGGGTTAGCATTAGGGTTAGGGTTAAGGGATAGGATTAGCGTTAAGTGTTGGGCTCAGGGTTAGGGTTAGGGTTAGGTTTATCATTAAGGATTTGTGTTAGGGTCAGGGTTAAATGCTTGGGTGCGGGTAATGGTTAGGGTCAGGATTAAGGTTCACGGATAGGGTTAGTGTTAAGGGTTACGGGTAGGTTTAGGGTTCAGGGTTAGAGTTAGCATTAGGGCTTAAGGTTAGGATTAGGCGGTAGGTTAGATTTAGGGTTAGATCTAGGCGTTAGGGTAAGGGCTAGCATTAGGGTTAAGAGATAGGTTTAGGTTTAATGCTTAGGATTAGGGTTAGGGTTTGGGGTTAAAGTAAGTGTTAGGGGTTAGGTTTAAGGATCAAAGGTTAGGGTTATTTTTAGCTGTAGTGTTAGGCTTAGGGATAAGGGATCCCATTAGCATTAAGGGTCTTCCTTACTGTAGGGTTAAGGGTTAGGCTTAGAGTTAAAGGTTAGGGTTAGGGTCAGTGTTAAGATTTAGGGTGAGGGTTAACGGTTAGGGTAAAGGTTAAGGGTTAGGGTTAGGGATTAGTGATTAGGGTTTTTGGTTAGTGTTCGGGTTAGCGGTTAGGAGTTAGTGTTTTATGAAGGGGTATGGTTAGAATTAGGATTGGGGTTAGAGTTAGGGTGAGGTATAGGGGTTAGGTTTAGGGGTTAGTTTTAGGGTAAAAGGATAGGATTAGGGTTATGGGTTGGGCTTAGGTTTAGGGTTAAAGTTTACTGCTAGGGTTAGGGATAGGGTTCAGGGTTAGCTTTAGGGGTTCTGGTTAGGGTTAGGTGTTAGGTTAGTGTCAGGGTTAGGTCTAGTCGTGAGGGTAAGGTTTAGGGTTAGCTTTAAGAGCTAGGGTTAGGTTTAATGGTTAGGATTAGGATTAGGGTTAAGGGTTAGGGTAAGGCTTAGGGGTTAGGGTGAAGGGTTAGGGTCAAGGGTTAGGGTTTTTGTTAGGCATAGCGTTGGGGTTAGAAGTAAGGGTTACTGTCAGTGTTAGGGTTGTAGGTAGGGTTACGGTTAGGGTTAGCGGTTTAGAATTAGGGTTAGGGATTAGGTGTCAAGATGATGACTAGGACATAGGGTTAGAATTATGGGATAGGGGTTGTTCTCAGGAAATGGGTTATGCATTAATGTTAGGATAAGAGGTTAAAGTTAGGCGCACGGTGAGGTTTACGTGTTAAGGGGAGATATAGGAACAGGGTTGGGTGTTATGTTCAGGGTTAGGGTTATCTGTTAAAGGTATTGTTTATGCTTAGCGCACGGGCCCTGTCTGCATTAGGCGGGCGGGGGGACTTTAGGGGGCTGGGATTGTACCCGGGAACCCACTCTATCATACTCTGGGTATGGGCCCGTGGGTTTCATGCAGGACACAGTGGTAGAGCCTCCTTTCACGCATGGCATGGGAGGATTGCAGGCTTTCTAAACTCTAAGAAAGCTAGAAGTCTGAGAATTAGATTTAGGGTTAGGATTATGGTTAGGGTTAAGGATGAAGTTTAGTGTTAGGTGAGGGCTTAGGGTTAGGGATTAGGGTTAGGCTTAAAGGTTACTCTTAGGTTTAACGGTTACACTTTGGTTTAGGGTTGAGGTTTACGGTTAGGGTTAAGATGAGGGGTTAGGGTTTGGTACAGGGTTAGGGTTAAGTGTTAGGTTTAGGGTTGAAGATTAGGATTAGGGTTAGGATTAAAGGTTAGCGTGAGAGTTAACGCTTAGGGTTAAGGTTAAGTGTTAGGTTTTAGGGTTAGGGTTAGGGTTAGGTTTAGTTTTAGGTTTAGAGTTGTGTGCTATGGTTTGTGTTAGAGGTTAGGTTTAGGTTTACTGGTCACGGTTAGGGTTACGTTTAGGGGTTAGCATTAGGGTTAGGGTTAGGGTTAAGGGATAGGATTAGGGTTAAGTGTTGGACTTAGGGTTAGGGTTTAGTGTTAAGGTTAGCATTAAGGATTAGGGTTACGGTCAGGGTTAAATGCTTGGGTGCGGGAAATGGTTAGGGTCAGGGTTTAGGTTGACCGATACGGTTAGTGTTAAGGGTTACGGGTAGGTTTAGGGTTCAGGGTTAGTGTTAGCATTAGGGCTTAGGGTTAGGATTAGGCGGTAGGTTAGATTTAGGGTTAGATCTAGGCGTTAGGGTAAGGGCTAGCGTTAGTATTAAGAGATAGGGTTAGGTTTAATGCTTAGGATTAGGGTTAGGGTTTGGGGTTAAAGTAAGTGTTAGGGGTTAGGTTTAAGGATCCAAGGTTAGGGTTATTTTTAGCTGCAGTGTTAGGGTTAGGGATAAGGGATCCCATTAGCATTAAGGGTCTTCCTTATTGTAGGGTTAAGGGTTGGGCTTAGAGTTAAAGGTTAAGGTTAGGGTCAGTGTTAAGATTTAGGGTGAGGTTTAACGGTTAGGGTAAAGGTTAAGCATTAGGGTTAGGGATTAGTGATTAGAGTTTTTGGTTAGTGTTAGGGTTAGAGGTTAGGAGTTAGTGTTTTATGAAGGGGTATGGTTAGAATTAGGATTGGGGTTAGAGTTAGGGTGAGGTATAGGGGTTAGGTTTAGGGGTTAGTTTTAGGGTAAAAGGATAGGATTAGGGTTACGGGTTGGGCTTAGGTTTAGGGTTAAAGTTTAGTGCTGGTGTTAGGGATAGGGTTCAGGGTTAGTTTTAGGGGTTCTGGTTAGGGTTAGGTGTTACGTTAGTGTCAGGGTTAGGTCTAGTCGTGAGGGTAAGGTTTAGGGTTAGCTTTAAGAGCTAGGGTTAGATTTAATGGTTAGGATTAGGATTAGGGTTAAGGGGTAGGGTAAGGCTTAGGGGTTAGAGTGCACGGTTAGGGTCAAGGGTTAGGGTTTTTGTTAGGCATAGCGTTGGGGTTAGAAGTAAGGGTTACTGTGAGTGTTAGGGTTGTAGGTAGGGTTACGGTTAGGGTTAGCGGTTTAGAATTAGGGTTAGGGATTAGGTGTCACAGTGATGACTAGGAGATAGGGTTAGAATTATGGGATGGGGTTGTTCTCAGGAAATGGGTTATGCATTAACGTTAGGATAAGAGGTTAAAGTTAGGCGCACGGTGAGGTTTACGTGTTAAGGGGAGAAATAGGAACAGGGTTGGGTGTTATGTTCAGGGTTAGGGTTATCTGTTAAAGGTATTGTTTATGCTTAGCGCACGGGCCCTGTCTGCATTAGGCGGGCGGGGGGAGTTTAGGGGGCTGGGATTGTACCCGGGAACCCACTCTATCATACTCTGGGTATGGGCCCGTGGGTTTCATGCAGGACATAGTGGTAGAGCCTCCTTTCACGCATGGCATGGGAGGATTGCAGGCTTTCTAAACTCTAAGAAAGCAAGAAGTCTGAGAATTAGATTTAGGGTTAGGATTCTGGTTAGGGTTAAGGATGAAGTTTAGTGTTAGGGTGAGGGCTTAGGGTTAGGGATTAGGGTTAGGGTTAAGGTTACTCTTAGGTTTAACGGTTACACTTTGGTTTAGGGTTGAGGTTTACGGTTAGGGTTAAGATGAGGGGTTAGGGTTTGGTACAGGGTTAGGGTTAAGTGTTAGGTTTAGGGTTGAAGATTAGGATTAGGATTAGGATTAAAGGTAAGCATGAGAGTTAACGCTTACTGTTAAGGTTAAGCGTTAGGGTTTAGGGTTAGGTTTAGGGTTAGTTTTAGGGTTAGAGTTATGTGCTATGGTTTGTGTTAGAGGTTAGGGTTAGGTTTACTGGTCACGGTTGGGGTTACGTTTAGGGGTTAGCATTAGGGTTAGGGTTAGGGTTAAGGGATAGGATTAGGGTTAAGTGTTGGGCTTAGGGTTAGGGTTTAGTGTTTGGGATAGCATTAAGGATTAGGGTTAGGGTCAGGGTTAAATGCTGGGGTTCGGGTAATGGTTAGGGTCAGGGTTAAGGTTCACGCATAGGGTTAGTGTTAAGGGTTACGGGTAGGTTTAGGGTTCAGGGTTAGTGTTAGCATTAGGGCTTAAGGTTAGGATTAGGCGGTTGGTTAGATTTAGGTTTAGATCTAGGCGTTAGGGTAAGGGCTGCGTTAGGGTTAAGAGATAGGTTTAGGTTTAATGCTTAGGATTAGGATTAGGGTTTGGGGTTAAAGTAAGAGTTAGGGTTTAGATTTAAGGATCAAAGGTTAGGGTTATTTTTAGCTGTAGTGTTAGGGTTAGGGATAAGGGATCCCATTAGCATTAAGGGTCTTCCTTACTGTAGGGTTAAGGGTTAGGCTTAGAGTTAAAGATTAAGGTTAGGGTCAGTGTTAAGATTTAGAGTGAGGGTTAACGGTTAGGGTAAAGGTTAAGCGTTAGGGTTAGGGATTAGTGATTAGGGTTTTTTGTTAGTGTTAGGGTTAGCGCTTAGGAGTTAGTGTTTTATGAAGGGGTATGGTTAGAATTAGGATTGGGGTTAGAGTTAGGGTGAGGTATAGGGGTTAGGTTTAGGGGTTAGTTTTAGGGTAAAAGGATAGGATTAGGGTTACGGGTTGGGCTTAGGTTTAGGGTTAAAGTTTACTGCTAGGGTTAGGGATAGGGTTCAGGGTTAGCTTTAGGGGTTCTGGTTAGGGTTAGGTGTTAGGTTAGTGTCAGGGTTAGGTCTAGTCGTGAGGGTAAGGTTTAGGGTTAGCTTTAAGAGCTAGGGTTAGGTTTAATGGTTAGGATTAGGATTAGGGTTAAGGGTTAGGGTAAGGCTTAGGGGTTAGGGTGAAGGGTTAGGGTTTTTGTTAGGCATAGCGTTGGGGTTAGAAGTAAGGGTTACTGTCAGTGTTAGGGTTGTAGGTAGGGTTACGGTTAGGGTTAGCGGTTTAGAATTAGGGTTAGGGATTAGGTGTCACAGTGATGACTAGGAGATAGGGTTAGAATTATGGGATAGGGGTTGTTCTCAGGAAATGAGTTATGCATTAACGTTAGGATAAGTGGTTAAAGATAGGCGCACGGTGAGGTTTACGTGTTAAGGGGAGAAATAGGAACAGTGTTGGGTGTTATGTTCAGGGTTAGGGTTATCTGTTAAAGGTATTGTTTATGCTTAGGGCACGGGTCCTGTCTGCATTGGGCGGGCGGGGGGAGTTTAGGGGGCTGGGATTGTACCCGGGAACCCACTCTGTCATACTCTGGGTATGAGCCCGTGGGTTTCATGCAGGACACAGTGGTAGAGCCTCGTTTCACGCATGGCATGGGAGGATTGCAGGCTTTCTAAACTCTAAGAAAGCAAGAAGTCTGAGAATTAGATTTAGGGTTAGGATTCTGGTTAGGGTTAAGGATGAAGTTTAGTGTTAGGGTGAGGGCTTAGGGTTAGGGATTAGGGTTAGGATTAAAGGTTACCCTTAGGTTTAACGGTTACACTTTGGTTTAGGGTTGAGTTTTACGGTTAGGGTTAAGATGAGGGGTTAGGGTTTGGTACAGGGTTAGGGTTAAGTGTTAGGTTTAGGGTTGAAGATTAGGATTAGGATTAGTGTTAGTGTTAGGATTAAAGGTTAGCGTGAGAGATAACGCTTAGTGTTAAGGTCAAGAGTTAGGGTTTAAGGTTAGGGTTAGGGTTAGGGTTAGTTTTAGGGTTAGAGTTATGTGCTATGGTTTGTGTTAGAGGTTAGGGTTAGGTTTACTGGTCACGGTTAGGGTTACGTTTAGGGGTTAGCATTAGGGTGAGGGTTAGGGTTAAGGGATAGGATTAGGGATAAGTGTTGGGCTTAGGGTTAGGGTTTAGTGTTAGGGTTAGCATTAAGGATTAGGGTTAGGGTCAGGGTTAAATGCTTGGGTGCGGGTAATGGTTAGGGTCAGGGTTAAGGTTCACGGATAGGGTTAGTGTTAAGGGTTACGGGTAGGTTTAGGGTTCAGGGTTAGAGTTAGCATTAGGGCTTAAGGCTAGGATTAGGGGGTAGGTTAGATTTAGGGTTAGATCTAAGCGTTAGGGTAAGGGCTAGCGTTAGGGTTAAGAGATAGGGTTAGGTTTAATGCTTAGGATTAGGGTTAGGTTTTGGGGTTAAAGTAAGTGTTAGGGGTTAGGTTTAAGGATCAAAGGTTAGGGTTATTTTTAGCTGTAGTGTTAGGGTTAGGGATAAGGGATCCCATTAGCATTAAGAGTCTTCCTTACTGTAGGGTTAAGGGTTAGGATTAGAGTTAAAGGTTAAGGTTAGGGTCAGTGTTAAGATTTAGGGTGAGGGTTAACGGTTAGGGTAAAGGTTAAGCGTTAGGGTTAGGGATTAGTGATTAGGGATTTTGGTTAGTGTTAGGGTAAGCGGTTAGGAGTTAGTGTTTTATGAAGGGGTATGGTTAGAATTAGGATTGGGGTTAGAGTTAGGGTGAGGTATAGGGGTTAGGTTTAGGGGTTAGTTTTAGGGTAAAAGGATAGGATTAGGGTTACGGGTTGGGCTTAGGTTTAGGGTTAAAGTTTACTGCTAGGGTTAGGGATAGGGTTCAGGGTTAGCTTTAGGGGTTCTGGTTAGGGTTAGGTGTTAGGTTAGTGTCAGGGTTAGGTCTAGTCGTGAGGGTAAGGTTTAGGGTTAGATTTAAGAGCTAGGGTTAGGTTTAATGGTTAGGATTAGGATTAGGGTTAAGGGTTCGGGTAAGGCTTAGGGGTTAGGGTGAAGGGTTAGGGTCAAGGGTTAAGGTTTTTGTTAGGCATAGCGTTGGGGTTAGAAGTAAGGGTTACTGTCAGTGTTAAGGTTGTAGGTAGGGTTACGGTTAGGGTTAGCGGTTTAGAATTAGGGTTAGGGATTAGGAGTCACAGTGATGACTAGGAGATAGGGTTAGAATTATGGGATAGGGGTTGTTCTCAGGAAATGGGTTATGCATTAACGTTAGGATAAGAGGTTAAAGTTAGGCGCACGGTGAGGTTTACGTGTTAAGGGGAGAAATAGGAACAGGGTTGGGTGTTATGTTCAGGGTTAGGGTTATCTGTTAAAGGTATTGTTTATGCTTAGCGCACGGGCCCTGTCTGCATTGGGCGGGCGGGGGGAGTTTAGGGGGCTGGGCTTGTACCCGGGAACCCACTCTATCATACTCTGGGTATGAGCCCGTGGGTTTCATGCAGACACAGTGGTAGAGCCACCTTTCACGCATGGCATGGGAGGATGGCAGGCTTTCTAAACTCTTAGAAAGCAAGAAGTCTGAGAATTAGATTTAGGGTTAGGATTATGGTTAGGGTTAAGGATGAAGTTTAGTGTTAGGGTGAGGGCTTAGGGTTAGGGATTAGGGTTAGGGTTAAAGGTTACCCTTAGGTTTAACGGTTACACTTTGCTTTAGTGTTGAGGTTTACGGTTAGGGTTAAGATGAGGGGTTAGGGTTTGGTACAGGGTTAGGGTTAAGTGTTAGGTTTAGGGTTGAAGATTAGGTTTAGGGTTAGGATTAAAGGTTAGCGTGCTAGATAACGCTTAGTGTTAAGGTTAAGAGTTAGGGTTTAGGGTTAGGGTTAGGGTTAGGGTTAGTTTTAGGGTTAGAGTTATGTGCTATGGTTTGTGTTAGAGGTTAGGGTTAGGTTTACTGGTGACGGTTAGGGTTACGTTTAGGGGGTAGCATTAGGGTTAGGGTTAGGGTTAAGGGATAGGATTAGGGATAAGTGTTGGGCTTAGGGTTAGGGTTTAGTGTTAGGGTTAGCATTAAGGATTAGGGTTAGGGTCAGGGTTAAATGCTTGGGTGCGGGTAATGATTAGGGTCAGGGTTAAGGTTCACGGATAGGGTTAGTGTTAAGGGTTACGGGTAGGTTTAGGGTTCAGGGTTAGTGTTAGCATTTGGGCTTAAGGTGAGGATTAGGCGGTAGGTTAGATTTAGGGTTAGATCTAGGCGTTAGGGTAAGGGCTAGCGTTAGGGTTAAGAGATAGGGTTAGCTTTAATGCTTAGGATTAGGGTTAGGGTTTGGGGTTAAAGTAAGTGTTAGGGGTCAGGTTTAAGTATCCAAGGTTAGGGTTATTTTTAGCTGTAGTGTTAGGTTTAGGGGTAAGGGATCCCATTAGCATTGGGTCTTCCTTCCTGTAGGGTTAAGGGTTAGGCTTAGAGTTAAAGGGTAAGGTTAGGGTCAGTGTTAAGATTTAGGGTGAGGGTTAACGGTTAGGGTAAAGGTTAAGCGTTACGGTGAGGGATTAGTGATTACGGTTTTTGGTTAGTGTTAGGGTTAGCGGTTAGGAGTTAGTGTTTTATGAAGGGGTATGGTTAGAATTAGGATTGGGGTTAGAGTTAGGGTGAGGTATAGGGGTTAGGTTTAGGGGTTAGTTTTAGGGTAAAAGGATAGGATTAGGGTTACGGGTTGGGCTTAGGTTTAGGGTTAAAGTTTACTGCTAGGGTTAGGGATAGGGTTCAGGGTTAGCTTTAGGGGTTCTGGTTAGGGTTAGGTGTTAGGTTAGTGTCAGGGTTAGGTCTAGTCGTGAGGGTAAGGTTTAGGGTTAGCTTTAAGAGCTAGGGTTAGGTTTAATGGTTAGGGTTAGGGTTAGGGTTAGGGATTAGGGTGAAGGGTTAGGGTCAAGGGTTAGGGTTTTTG
>NW_027182860.1:192500-197500 GCF_041146395.1 Eulemur rufifrons | reverse complement strand
GTTAAGGGTTACGGGTAGGTTTAGGGTTCAGGGTTAGAGTTAGCTTTAGGGCTTAAGGTTAGGATTAGGCGGTAGGTTAGATTTAGGGTTAGATCTAGGCCTTAGGGTAAGGGTTAGCGTTAGGGTTAAGAGATAGGTTTAGGTTTAATGCTTAGGAATAGGCTTAGGGTTTGGGGTTAAAGTAAGTGTTAGGGGTTAGGTTTAAGGATCCAAGGTTAGGATTATTTTTAGCTGTAGTGTTAGGGTTAGGGATAAGGGATCCCATTAGCATTAAGGGTCTTCCTTACTGTAGTTTTAAGGGTTAGGCTTAGAGTTAAAGGTGAAGGTTAGGGTCAGTGTTAAGATTTAGGGTGAGGGTTAACGGTTACGGTAAAGGTTAAGCGTTAGGGTTAGGGATTAGTGATTAGGGATTTTGGTTAGTGTTAGGGTTAGCGGTTAGGAGTTAGTGTTTTATGAAGGGGTATGGTTAGAATTAGGATTGGGGTTAGAGTTAGGGTGAGGTATAGGGGTTAGGTTTAGGGGTTAGTTTTAGGGTAAAAGGATAGGATTAGGGTTACGGGTAGGGCTTAGGTTTAGGGTTAAAGTTTACTGCTAGGGTTAGGGATAGGGTTCAGGGTTAGCTTTAGGGGTTCTGGTTAGGGTTAGGTGTTAGGTTAGTGTCAGGGTTAGGTCTATTCGTGAGGGAAAGGTTTAGGGTTAGCTTTAAGAGCTAGGGTTAGGTTTCATGGTTAGCATTAGGATTAGGGTTAAGGGTTAGGGTAAGGCTTAGGGGTTAGTGTGAAGGGTTAGGGTTTTTGTTAGGCATAGCGTTGGGGTTAGAAGTAAGGGTTACTGTCAGTGTTAGGGTTGTAGGTAGGGTTACGGTTAGGGTTAGCGGTTTAGAATTAGGGTTAGGGATTAGGTGTCACAGTGATGACTAGGAGATAGGGTTAGAATTATTGGACAGGGGTTGTTCTCAGGAAATGGGTTATGCATTAACGTTAGGATAAGAGGTTAAAGTTAGGCGCACGGTGAGGTTTACGTGTTAAGGGGAGAAATAGGAACAGTGTTGGGTGTTATGTTCAGGGTTAGGGTTATCTGTTAAAGGTATTGTTTATGCTTAGTGCACGGGCCCTGTCTGCATTAGGCGGGTGGGGGGAGTTTAGGGGGCTGGGATTGTACCCGGGAACCCACTCTATCATATTCTGGGTATGGGCCCGTGGGTTTCATGCAGGACACAGTGGTAGAGCCTCCTTTCATGCATGGCATGGGAGGATTGCAGGCCTTCTAACCTCTAAGAAAGCAAGAAGTCTGAGAATTAGATTTAGGGTTAGGATTATGGTTAGGGTTAAGGATGAAGTTTAGTGTTAGGGTGAGGGCTTAGGGTTAGGGCTTAGGGTTAAGGTTAAAGGTTACTCTTAGGTTTAACGGTTACACTTTGGTTTAGGGTTGAAGTTTACGGTTAGGGTTAAGATGAGGGGTTAGGGTTTGGTACAGGGTTAGGGTTAAGGGTTAGGTTTAGGGTTGAAGATTAGGATTAGGGTTAGGATTAAAGGGTAGCGTGAGAGTTAACGCTTAGGGTTAAGGTTAAGAGTTAGGGTTTAGGGTTAGGCTTAGGGTTAGGGTTCGTTTTAGGGTTAGAGTTATGTGCTATGGTTTGTGTTAGAGGTTAGGGATAGGTTTACTGGTCAGGGTGAGGGTTACGTTTAGGGGTTAGCATTAGGGTTAGGGTTAAGGGATAGGATTAGGTTAAGTGTTGGGCGTAGTGTTAGGGTTTAGTGTTAGTTTTATCATTAAGGATTAGGGGTAGGGTCAGGGTTAAATGCTTGGGTGCGGGTAATATTTAGTGTCAGGGTTAAAGTTCACGGATCGGGTTAGTGTTAAGGGTTACGGGTAGGTTTAGGGTTCAGGGTTAGAGTTAGCATTAGGGCTTAAGTTTAGGATTAGGCGATAGGTTAGATTTAGGGTTAGATCTAGGCGTTAGGGTAAGGGCTAGCGTTAGGGTTAAGAGATAGGGTTAGGTTTAATGCTTAGGATTAGGGTTAGGGATTGGGGTTAAAGTAACTGTTAGGGGTTAGGTTTAAGGATCAAAGGTTAGGGTTATTTTTAGCTGTAGTGTTAGGGTTAGGGATAAGGGATCCCATTAGCATTAAGGGTCTTCCTTACTGTAGGGTTAAGGGTTAGGCTTAGAGTTAAAGGTTAAGGTTAGGGTCAGTGTTAAGATTTAGGGTGAGGGTTAACGGTTAGGGTAAAGGTTAAGCGTTAGGGTTAGGGATTAGTGATTAGGGTTTTTGGTTAGTGTTAGGGTTAGCGGTTAGGAGTTAGTGTTTTATGAAGGGGTATGGTTAGAATTAGGATTGGGGTTAGAGTTAGGGTGAGGTATAGGGGTTAGGTTCAGGGGTTAGTTTTAGGGTAAAAGGATAGGATTAGGGTTACGGGTTGGGCTTAGGTTTAGGGTTAAAATTCACTGCTAGCGTTAGGGATAGGGTTCAGGGTTAGCTTTAGGGGTTCTGGTTAGGGTTAGGTGTTAGGTTAGTGTCAGGGTTAGGTCTAGTCGTGAGGGTAAGGTTTAGGGTTAGCTTTAAGAGCTAGGGTTAGGTTTCATGGTTAGCATTAGGATTAGGGTTAAGGGTTAGGGTAAGGCTTACGGGTTAGGGTGAAGGGTTAGGGTGTTTGTTAGGCATAGCGTTGGGGTTAGAAGTAAGGGTTACTGTCAGTGTTAGGGTTGTAGGTAGGGTTACGGTTAGGGTTAGCGGTTTAGAATTAGGGTTAGGGATTAGGTGTCACAGTGATGACTAGGAGATAGGGTTAGAATTATTGGACAGGGGTTGTTCTCAGGAAATGGGTTATGCATTAACGTTAGGATAAGAGGTTAAAGTTAGGCGCACGGTGAGGTTTACGTGTTAAGGGGAGAAATAGGAACAGTGTTGGGTGTTATGTTCAGGGTTAGGGTTATCTGTTAAAGGTATTGTTTATGCTTAGTGCACGGGCCCTGTCTGCATTAGGCGGGTGGGGGGAGTTTAGGGGGCTGGGATTGTACCCGGGAACCCACTCTATCATATTCTGGGTATGGGCCCGTGGGTTTCATGCAGGACACAGTGGTAGAGCCTCCTTTCATGCATGGCATGGGAGGATTGCAGGCCTTCTAACCTCTAAGAAAGCAAGAAGTCTGAGAATTAGATTTAGGGTTAGGATTATGGTTAGGGTTAAGGATGAAGTTTAGTGTTAGGGTGAGGGCTTAGGGTTAGGGCTTAGGGTTAGGGTTAAAGGTTACTCTTAGGTTTAACGGTTACACTTTGGTTTAGGGTTGAAGTTTACGGTTAGGGTTAAGATGAGGGGTTAGGGTTTGGTACAGGGTTAGGGTTAAGTGTTAGGTTTAGGGTTGAAGATTAGGATTAGGGTTAGGATTAAAGGTTAGCGTGAGAGTTAACGCTTAGGGTTAAGGTTAAGAGTTAGGGTTTAGGGTTAGGCTTAGGGTTAGGGTTCGTTTTAGGGTTATAGTTATGTGCTATGGTTTGTGTTAGAGGTTAGGGATAGGTTTACTGGTCAGGGTGAGGGTTACGTTTAGGGGTTAGCATTAGGGTTAGGGTTAAGGGATAGGATTAGGGTTAAGTGTTGGGCGTAGTGTTAGGGTTTAGTGTTAGTTTTATCATTAAGGATTAGGGGTAGGGTCAGGGTTAAATGCTTGGGTGCGGGTAATGGTTAGTGTCAGGGTTAATGTTCACGGATCGGGTTAGTGTTAAGGGTTACGGGTAGGTTTAGGGTTCAGGGTTAGAGTTAGCATAAGGGCTTAAGGTTAGGATTAGGCGATAGGTTAGATTTAGGGTTAGATCTAGGCGTTAGGGTAAGGGCTAGCGTTAGGGTTAAGAGATAGGGTTAGGTTTAATGCTTAGGATTAGGGTTAGGGATTGGGGTTAAAGTAAGTGTTAGGGGTTAGGTTTAAGGATCAAAGGTTAGGGTTATTTTTAGCTGTAGTGTTAGGGTTAGGGATAAGGGATCCCATTAGCATTAAGGGTCTTCCTTACTGTAGGGTTAAGGGTTAGGCTTAGAGTTAAAGGTTAAGGTTAGGGTCAGTGTTAAGATTTAGGGTGAGGGTTAACGGTTAGGGTAAAGGTTAAGCGTTAGGGTTAGGGATTAGTGATTAGGGTTTTTGGTTAGTGTTAGGGTTAGCGGTTAGGAGTTAGTGTTTTATGAAGGGGTATGGTTAGAATTAGGATTGGGGTTAGAGTTAGGGTGAGGTATAGGGGTTAGGTTCAGGGGTTAGTTTTAGGGTAAAAGGATAGGATTAGGGTTACGGGTTGGGCTTAGGTTTAGGGTTAAAATTCACTGCTAGCGTTAGGGATAGGGTTCAGGGTTAGCTTTAGGGGTTCTGGTTAGGGTTAGGTGTTAGGTTAGTGTCAGGGTTAGGTCTAGTCGTGAGGGTAAGGTTTAGGGTTAGCTTTAAGAGCTAGGGTTAGGTTTAATGGTTATGATTAGGATTAGGGTTAAGGGTTAGGGTACGGGTTAGGGGTTAGGGTGAAGGGTTAGGGTCAAGGGTTAGGGTTTCTGTTAGGCATAGCGTTGGGGTTAGAAGTAAGGGTTACTGTCAGTGTTAGGGTTGTAGGTAGGGTTACGGTTAGGGTTAGCGGTTTAGAATTAGGGTTAGGGATTAGGTGTCACAGTGATGACTAGGAGATAGGGTTAGAATTATGGGATAGGGGTTGTTCTCAGGAAATGGGTTATGCATTAAGGTTAGGATAAGAGGTTAAAGTTAGGCGCACGGTGAGGTTTACGTGTTAAGGGGAGAAATAGGAACAGGGTTGGGTGTTATGTTCAGGGTTAGGGTTATCTGTTAAAGGTATTGTTTATGCTTAGCGCACGGGCCCTGTCTGCATTAGGCGGGCGGGGGGACTTTAGGGGGCTGGGATTGTACCCGGGAACCCACTCTATCATACTCTGGGTATGGGCCCGTGGGTTTCATGCAGGACACAGTGGTAGAGCCTCCTTTCACGCATGGCATGGGAGGATTGCAGGCTTTCTAA
>NW_027182860.1:155000-185000 GCF_041146395.1 Eulemur rufifrons | reverse complement strand
AATAGGATCAGGGTCAGGTGCTATGTTCAGGGTGAGGGTTATCTGTTAGGGGTAGTGTTTATACTTAGCGTACAGGCCCTGTCTGCACTGGGCGGGGGGCTGGGGTTAGGGGCATGGGATTATCCCCGGGAACCCACTCTATCATACGCTAGGTATGGGCTCCTGGTTTCATGCAAGAGAGAGCTGCAGAGCCCCCTTTTACTCATGGCATGGGAGGATTTTAGGCTTTCTAAACTCTAAGAAAGCAAGAAGTCCGAGAATTAGATTTAGGGGTAGGATTATGATAATGTTTAGGGTTAGGGTTAGTGTTAAGGTGGGGTCTTAGGGTTAGGGGTTAGGGTTAGAGGTTAGTGTTAGGTGTAACAGTTACAGTTAGGTTTATGGTTAAGTTTCAGGGTTAGGGTTAAGGTTTGGGTTTAGCGTTTGGCACAGGGTTAGGCTTCAGTGTTAGCTTTATGGTTAAAGATTAGGATTAGGGTTAGTGTGAGGGTTAATGGTAAGGGTCAAGATTAAGGGTGAGGGTTGGGGTTAGGGTTAGGTTTAGGGTTAGGGCTTAGGGTTAGGGGATAGGATTAGGCTTAAGTGTTGGGCTTATGGTTAGGGTTAAAGTTTAGTGTTAGGGTTAATGTTTAGTGTTATGGTCCAGTTTCAGTGTTAGGGTGAGGGTTAACAGTTAGGATTAGGCTTAGGGGTTAGGGATATAGTGAAGGTTCAGTGTTAGGGTTAGGTTTAGGGTTCAGGGTTAGGGTTAGCTTTAGGGGTTATGGTTAGGGTTAGGTGTTAGGTTAGTGTCAGGGTTAGGTCTAGTCGTGAGGGTAAGGTTTAGGGTTAGCTTTAAGAGCTAGGGTTAGGTTTCATGGTTAGGATTAGGATTACGGTTAAAGGTTAGGGTAATGCTCAGGGGTTAGGGTGAAGGGTGAAGGGTTAGGGCTTTTGTTAGGCATAGCGTTGGGGTTAGAACTAAGGGTTCCTCTCAGTGTTAGGGTTGTAGGTAGGGTTACGGTTAGGGTTAGCGGTTTAGAATTAGGGTTAGGGATTAGGTGTCAAGATGATGACTAGGACATAGGGTTAGAATTATGGGATAGGGGTTGTTCTCAGGAAATGGGTTATGCATTAACGTTAGGATAAGTGGTTAAAGTTAGGCGCACGGTGAGGTTTATGTGTTAAGGGGAGAAATAGGAACAGGGTTGGGTGTTATGTTCAGGGTTAGGGTTATCTGTTAAAGGTATTGTTTATGCTTAGCGCACGGGCCCTGTCTGCATTAGGCGGGCGGGGGGAGTTTAGGGGGCTGGGATTGTACCCGGGAACCCACTCTATCATACTCTGGGTATGGGCCCGTGGGTTTCATGCAGGACACAGTGGTAGAGCCTCCTTTCACGCATGGCATGGGAGGATTGCAGGCTTTCTAAACTCTAAGAAAGCAAGAAGTCTGAGAATTAGATTTAGGGTTAGGATTCTGGTTAGGGTTAAGGATGAAGTTTAGTGTTAGGGTGAGGGCTTAGTGTTAGGGATTAGGGTTAGGGTTAAAGGTTACTCTTAGGTTTAACGGTTACACTTTGGTTTAGGGTTCAGGTTTACGGTTAGGGTTAAGATGAGGGGTTAGGGTTTGGTACAGGGTTAGGGTTAAGTGTTAGGTTTAGGGTTGAAGATTAGGATTAGGGTTAGGATTAAAGGTTAGCATGAGAGTTAACGCTTAGGGTTAAGGTTAAGAGTTAGGGTTTAGGGTTAGGGTTAGGGTTAGTTTTAGGGTTAGAGTTATGTGCTATGGTTTGTGTTAGAGGTTAGGGTTAGGTTTACTGGTCACGGTTAGGGTTACGTTTAGGGGTTAGCATTAGGGTTAGGGTTAGGGTTAAGGGATAGGATTAGGGTTAAGTGTTGGGCTTAGGGTTAGGGTTTAGTGTCTGGGATAGCATAAGGATTAGGGGTAGGGTCAGGGTTAAATGCTTGGGTGCGGGTAATGGTTAGGGTCAGGGTTAAGGTTCACGGATAGGGTTAGTGTTAAGGGTTACGGGTAGGTTTAGGGTTCAGGGTTAGTGTTAGCATTAGCGCTTAAGGTTAGGATTAGGCGGTAGGTTAGATTTAGGGTTAGATCTAGGCCTTAGGGTAAGGGCTAGCGTTAGGTTTAAGAGATAGGGTTAGGTTTAATGCTTAGGATTAGGGTTAGGGTTTGGGGTTAAAGTAAGTGTTAGGGGTTAGGTTTAAGGATCCAAGGTTAGGGTTATTTTTAGCTGTAGTGTTAGGGTTAGGGATAAGGGATCCCATTAGCATTAAGGGTCTTCCTTACTCTAGGGTTAAGGGTTAGGCTTAGAGTTAAAGGTGAAGGTTAGGGTCAGTGTTAAGATTTAGGGTGAGGGTTAACGGTTAGGGTAAAGGTTAAGCATTAGGGTTAGGGATTAGTGATTAGGGTTTTGGTTAGTGTTAGGGTTAGCGGTTAGGAGTTAGTGTTTTATGAAGGGGTATGGTTAGAATTAGGATTGAGGTTAGAGTTAGGGTGAGGTATAGGGGTTAGGTTTAGGGGTTAGTTTTAGGGTAAAAGGATAGGATTAGGGTTACGGGTTGGGCTTAGGTTTAGGGTTAAAGTTTACTGCTAGGGTTAGGGATAGGGTTCAGGGTTAGCTTAGGGGTTCTGGTTACGGTTAGGTGTTAGGTTAGTGTCAGGGTTAGGTCTAGTCGTGAGGGTAAGGTTTAGGGTTAGCTTTAAGAGCTAGGGTTAGGTTTAATGGTTAGGATTAGGATTAGGGTTAAGGGTTAGGGTAAGGCTTAGGGGTTAGGGTGAAGGGTTAGGGTTTTTGTTAGGCATAGCGTTGGGGTTAGAAGTAAGGGTTACTGTCAGTGTTAGGGTTGTAGGTAGGGTTACGGTTAGGGTTAGCGGTTTAGAATTAGGGTTAGGGATTTGGTGTCACAGTGATGACTAGGAGATAGGGTTACAATTATGGGATAGGGGTTGTTCTCAGGAAATGGGTTATGCATTAACGTTAGGATAAGTGGTTAAAGATAGGCGCACGGTGAGGTTTACGTGTTAAGGGGAGAAATAGAAACAGGGTTGGGTGTTATGTTCAGGGTTAGGGTTATCTGTTAAAGGTATTGTTTATGCTTAGGGCACGGGTCCTGTCTGCATTGGGCGGGCGGGGGGAGTTTAGGGGGCTGGGATTGTACCCGGGAACCCACTCTATCATACTCTGGGTATGAGCCCGTGGGTTTCATGCAGGACACAGTGGTAGAGCCTCGTTTCACGCATGGCATGGGAGGATTGCAGGCTTTCTAAACTCTAAGAAATCAAGAAGTCTGAGAATTAGGTTTAGGGTTAGGATTATGGTTAGGGTTAAGGATGAAGTTTAGTGTTAGGGTGAGGGCTTAGGGTTAGGGATTAGGGTTAGGGTTAAAGGTTACTCCTAGGTTTAACGGTTACACTTTGGTTTAGGGTTGAGGTTTACGGTTAGGGTTAAGATGAGGGGTTAGGGTTTGGTACAGGGTTAGGGTTAAGTGTTAGGTTTAGGGTTGAAGATTAGGATTAGGGTTAGGATTAAAGGTTTGCGTGAGAGTTAACGCTTAGGGTGAAGGTTAAGAGTTAGGGTTTAGGGTTAGGGTTAGGGTTAGTTTTAGGGTTAGAGTTATGTGCTATGGTTTGTGTTAGAGGTTAGGGTTAGGTTTACTGGTCACGGTTAGGGTTACGTTTAGGGGGTAGCATTAGGGTTAGGGTTAGGGTTAAGGGATAGGATTAGGGATAAGTGTTGGGCTTAGGTTTAGGGTTTAGTGTTAGGGTTAGCATTAAGGATTAGGGTTAGGGTCAGGGTTAAATGCTTGGGTGCGGGTAATGGTTAGGGTCAGGGTTAAGGTTCACGGATAGGGTTAGTGTTAAGGGTTACGGGTAGGTTTAGGGTTCACGGTTAGAGATAGCATTAGGGCTTAAGGTTAGGATTAGGCGGTAGGTTAGATTTAGGGTTAGATCTAGGCGTTAGGGTAAGGGCTAGCGTTAGGGTTAAGAGATAGGGTTAGGTTTAATGCTTAGGATTAGGGTTAGGGTTTGGGGTTAAAGTAAGTGTTAGGGGTTAGGTTTAAGGATCCAAGGTTAGGGTTATTTTTAGCTGTAGTGTTAGGGTTAGGGATAAGGGATCCCATTAGCATTAAGGGTCTTCCTTACTGTAGGGTTAAGGGTTAGGCTTAGAGTTAAAGGTGAAGGTTAGGGTCAGGGTTAAGATTTAGGGTGAGGGTTAACGGTTAGGGTAAAGGTTAAGCGTTAGGGTTAGGGATTAGTGATTAGGGTTTTTGGTTAGTGTTAGGGTTAGCGGTTAGGAGTTAGTGTTTTATGAAGGGGTATGGTTAGAATTAGGATTGGGGTTAGAGTTAGGGTGAGGTATAGGGGTTAGGTTTAGGGGTTAGTTTTAGGGTAAAAGGATAGGATTAGGGTTATGGGTTGGGCTTAGGTTTAGGGTTAAAGTTTACTGCTAGGGTTAGGGATAGGGTTCAGGGTTAGCTTTAGGGGTTCTGGCTAGGGTTAGGTGTTAGGTTAGTGTCAGGGTTAGGTCTAGTCGTGAGGGTAAGGTTTAGGGTTAGCTTTAAGAGCTAGGGTTAGGTTTAATGGTTAGGATTAGGATTAGGGTAAGGCTTAGGGGTTAGGGTGAAGGGTTAGGGTCAAGGGTTAGGGTTTTTGTTAGGCATAGCGTTGGTGTTAGAAGTAAGGGTTACTGTCAGTGTTAGGGTTGTAGGTAGGGTTACGGTTAGGGTTAGTGGTTTAGAGTTAGGGTTAGGGATTAGGTGTCACAGTGATGACTAGGAGATAGGGTTAGAATTATGGGATAGGGGTTGTTCTCAGGAAATGGGTTATGCATTAACGTTAGGATAAGTGGTTAAAGTTAGGCGCACGGTGAGGTTTACGTGTTAAGGGGAGAAATAGGAACAGGGTTGGGTGTTATGTTCAGGGTTAGGGTTATCTGTTAAAGGTATTGTTTATGCTTAGCGCACGGGCCTTGTCTGCATCGGACGGGCGGGGGGAGTTTCGGGGGCTGGGATTTTACCCGGGAACCTACTCTATCATACTCTGGGTATGGACCTGTGGGTTTCATGCAAGACACAGTGGTAGAGCCTCCTTTCATGCATGGCATGGGAGGATTGCAGGCTTTCTAAACTCTAAGAAAGCAAGAAGTCTGAGAATTAGATTTAGGGTTAGGATTCTGGTTAGGGTTAAGGATGAAGTTTAGTGTTAGGGTGAGGGCTTAGGGTTAGGGATTAGGGTTAGGGTTAAAGGTTACTCTTAGGTTTAACGGTTACACTTTGGTTTAGGGTTGAGGTTTACGGTTAGGGTTAAGATGAGGGGTTAGGGTTTGGTACAGGGTTAGGGTTAAGTGTTAGGTTTAGGGTTGAAGATTAGGATTAGGGTTAGGATTAAAGTTAGCGTGAGAGTTAACGCTTAGGGTTTAGGTTAAGAGATAGGGTTTAGGGTTAGGGTTAAGGTTAGGGTTAGTTTTAGGGTTAGAGTTATGTGCTATGGTTTGTGTTAGAGGTTAGGGTTAGGTTTACTGGTCACGGTTAGGGTTACGTTTAGGGGGTAGCATTAGGGTTAGGGTTAGGGTTAAGGGATAGGTTTAGGGATAAGTGTTGGGCTTAGGGTTAGGGTTTAGTGTTAGGGTTAGCATTAAGGATTAGGGTTACGGTCAGGGTTAAATGCTTGGGTGCGGGTAATGGTTAGGGTCAGGGTTAAGGTTTACGGATAGGGTTAGTGTTCAGGGTTACGGGTAGGTTTAGGGTTCAGGGTTAGAGTTAGCATTAGGGCTTAAGGTTAGGATTAGGCGGTAGGTTAGATTTAGGGTTAGATCTAGGCGTTAGGGTAAGGGCTAGCGTTAGGGTTAAGAGAGAGGGTTAGGTATAATGCTTAGGATTAAGGTTAGGGTTTGGGGTTAAAGTAAGTGTTAGGGGTTAGGTTTAATTATCCAAGGTTAGGGTTATTTTTAGCTGTAGTGTTAGGGTTAGGGATAAGGGATCCCATTAGCATTAAGGGTCTTCCTTACTGTAGGGTTAAGGGTTAGGCTTAGAGTTAAAGGTGAAGGTTAGGGTCAGTTTTAAGATTTAGGGTGAGGGTTAACGGTTAGGGTAAAGGTTAAGCGTTAGGGTTAGGGATTAGTGATTAGGGTTTTTGGTTAGTGTTAGGGTTAGCGGTTAGGAGTTAGTGTTTTATGAAGGGGTATGGTTAGAATTAGGATTGGGGATCTTGGGTGGAGGGAAGATGGCGGAATGGCGGTGATTGTTTGGATCTGCGCTCCGGCGACGAACCGTGGATCCGGACCTGCCACAACGCTAGAGGACCGCTCCCACACAGGAACAGCGGTGTGAATCCACGGAGAATCAGCGTGGGACAGACAGAACAAGTGAGGTCTGAGGTGAACAGAAATTGAGATCGCGGAACTCTGCGGAAGGCGCGGAACAGACAGTAGCCAGCGGAGCGCAGGCGGCTGCGCCCGCCCCCAGGTGGGGCGGGGGCAGTCTTTAGGAAAAGCGGCTTGCGCTCCTCACTGACCTCCACCCCCAATTGCTTGGAGACCCCCTCGCAAGCCAGAGCAGAATCTCCGAGCGAGACGTAGGGCATTGCAGACAGGAGGCTTTTTCGGGAGAATAGCTTGGAACCTGGGAAGTCTCGGCTGAGACAGTCCTTAGCGAGAAGGGACGGACCTGTGCCAGGGGGGAGGGGCACGATCAATCCCCGATCAGCGAATTGCGCTGTACCTCTGCGCTACTTTTGTCGGTGGTTCTTCAGCCGGTGGCCCCCGGCGGCTTTGCCCGCCAAACCCCCTGGCAGCGGCGGTCCCTGGTCTCTGCCTGCCGGGGAGCCGGTCCCCCTCCGACCCCGGAGCGCTGCGGGCGCCATCTTGAAAGCAAAGTCGGAACCGCTCGGGAGCCATAAGGTGCCCAGCAGCTCTCTCTCCCCGGCGCCCCCCGCTGGTCTCTGGGCCCGCGCCATCTCCGCCGGCGGCACTCGGCGTGAAGGGGCAGAGCTGCGCTAAGACTTAAAATAAACACTGAGTTGCCGCTCCGGAACCAACGGAGCCGGCGTGAAGGGGCGGAGCCGCGCTAAGACTTAAAATAAACACTGAGTTGCCGCTCCGGAACCAACGGAGCCGGCGTGAAGGGGCGGAGCCGCGCTAAGACTTAAAATAAACACTGAGTTGCCGCTCCGGAACCAACGGAGCCGGCGTGAAGGGGCGGAGCTGCGCTAAGACTTAAAATAAACACTGAGTTGCCGCTCCGGAACCAACGGAGCCGGCGTGAAGGGGCGGAGCTGCGCTAAGACTTAAAATAAACACTGAGTTGCCGCTCCGGAACCAACGGAGCCGGCGTGAAGGGGCGGAGCCGCGCTAAGACGTAAAATAAACACTGAGTTGCCGCTCCGGAACCAATGGAGCGGGCGTGAAGGGGCGGAGCTGCGCTAAGGCGCAAAAACACGATCATTGAGCCGCTGAATTGTATACTTCAGAATTGTGTATCCCTTCGTTTAGTGATGCGTTGTGGTGTTGTGTAGCTCTGTTTTTGTTCTTTTGTGTTTGTGTTTTCGCTGTTTCTGGGTTAGGTCTCTTTGTGTTATTTGTTAGTTTAGTTTTTGTTTTTGTCTTTGTTTTTTTTTTTTATTTTTTTTTTATTTTTTTTTTTTTATTTTTTTTATTTTTTATTTTTATTTTTTTTTTCTTTTTTCCTCTTCTCTTCCCCTTTTCTTTTCTCTTTCCTTTTCTTCTCCTTCTGTTCTTTCTTTTCACTTCCTTTTTTTTTTCTTTTCTTTTCTTTTCTTTTCTTTTTTCTTTTTCCTTATTTCTTCTCTCTTTTTGCCTTCTAACTGGGAACCCACGCTGAGCTTGGGAACGGGCCAGACCCCTGGCTCTGGTACATACCGGAACCTGAGTAGTCACTCCCAACGCCGGCGATCTACGGGCGCGCAATAGCCATCTTGGGGCCCACAGCCAAGTCACTGCGGAGCAATAGGGTGCCAAGAGGCTCCCTGGACGGCCCCCTCCCCAGGTCCACAGACCTTATATAGGGTCCCCACCCACGTCTAAACATTGACTACTTCTCCAGAAGCGAGAGTGTGGAGCCTGGTCCCTGGGGACATTGGGCCAAGGCAGACTTTTGCCTGTGGGAGTTGCGGCAAATGGGGCGCTGAGCGAGCGAGGGCACCATCCACTCCCCACAACTAGTATTTTTCCTGCAGACAGAGACAGAAACCACCCCTATAGAGGAAGAACCAAAGGGAAACAAACAAACAAAGAGAATTTTGGCCCACTACTAGTGTGGACCCTGCCAGCCCTCTGAAAGACTACAACACAGTGTCCTAACTCACCAAAGCAGTCTTGGATCACTCCAATCCTCTAGGATTGGACCCATCAGAAGCAGTCCCCCAACTGAAATAGAAAAATTTCTAATCAATTCACAACAGTCTTCCCCTCTTGCCAAAGGAAGCAATATACCTAGACTACTCCACAGCCTAAGAATAGAGCACAGAGAGTGCTGTTAACCAGACTAAATCTATAAGTAAAGATCCAACGATTAATCTAGATGGGAAGGGCCCAGCGAAAAAACACAGGAAGCACAAAGAATCAAACAGAAAGCTCACCCCCAAAGAGAAATACCGGCTCTCAACCATTTGACACAAACCAGACTCAAAACACCAACATGTCACAGGAAGAATTCCAATTATGGATCATAAACAAGCTAAATAATATACAAGAATCAATGGACAGACAACACAAGGAAAATGCAAAAAAAATTCAGGATTTGGAGGAAAAATTCACTAAAGAAATTGAAATATTGAAGAAAAACCAAACTGAACTCCTAGAAATGAAGAATTCACTCAGAGAGCTACAAAACACTGTGGAAAGTCTCAAAAGCAGGGTAGATCAAACAGAGGAAAGAATTTCAGAAATTGAAGATAACTCCTTTCAACTAAATAAGTCAGTCACAGAGATAGATCAAAAAAGTAAGAGAAATGATCTGAGTCTTCAAGAAATGTGGGATTATGTGAAGAAACCTAACTTGAGAGTTATTGGCATCCCTGAGGGTGAAGAAGACAATAAGCAAGGGTTGGACAAGCTATTTGAAGACATAATCGAGGAAAATTTTCCAGGCCTTGCCAATACTCTAGACATACAGATTCAAGAAGCTCAAAGGACCCCTGGGAGATTCATAGCAAATAGGAAAACACCACGCCACGTAGTCATCAGGCTGACCAAAATATCCACTAAAGAGTCCCTTCTCCGAGCTGTAAGGAGAAAGAAACAGGTAACTTACAAAGGAAAACCCATCAGAATTACGCCAGATTTCTCAGCTGAAACCTTACAAGCAAGAAGAGCTTGGGGCCCCATTTTCACGCTTCTGAAACAGAATAATGCCCAGCCTAGAATCTTGTACCCAGCTAAGCTAAGTTTTCTATATGAAGGAGAAATCAAGACATTCTCAGATAAACAAAGGTTGAGGGAATTCACCAAGACAAGACCAGCCCTGCAAGAAGTACTCAAAAGAGAGTTACACACGGACCAGCACAAGAAAGATCCACGAATGTAAAACTACTCAAGAGCTAAAGATCAAATTCCAGATACCACAATGGCTCAGGAGAGAAAACATTGCAATGAAGTTCTACCCAACAAGCTGAACAAAAAACCGTCTCACTTATCAGTTTTCTCAATAAATGTGAATGGCTTGAATTCCCCACTCAAGAGACATAGACTGTCCCAATGGATAATAAAGCACAAGCCAAGTGTCTGCTGTCTCCAAGAAACCCACCTAACGAGCAAAGATGCATTTAGACTGAAAGTAAAAGGATGGAAATCGGTATTTCAAGCTAACGGTAACGAAAAGAAAGCTGGTGTGGCAATCTTAATTTCCAATAACTTAGCTTTCAAACCAACAAAAATAATAAAAGACAAAAATGGCTACTACATACTGGTCAAGGGCACAATTCAACAAGAAGCCATGACTATACTCAATATATATGCACCCAACCTAGGTGCACCTAGATTTATAAAGCAAACCCTACTAGATCTGAACCAGATGATAGATAATAATACTGTAATAGCTGGAGACTTTAACACCCCACTGACAGTACAGGACAGATCCTCTAAACAGAAAATAAACAAAGACATAATGGACCTAAATAGAATGCTAGAACAAATGGGCATGGCTGACATCTATAGGACATTCTACCCAAAGTCCACAGAATATACATTCTTCTCATCAGCTCACAGGACATTCTCTAAGATTGACCATGTCCTAGGACATAAATCATGTCTTCAAAAATTCAAAAAAATAGAAATTATACCATGCATCTTCTCAGATCACAGCGGAATAAAAGTAACAATGATCACAAACAGAAACCCTCACTCTTACTCAAAGTCATGGAAGCTAAATAACCTTCTCCTGAATAATTATTCTATAAAAGAAGAAATCAAGATGGAAATCAAAAATTTCTTCGAATTAAATGACAATGGAGATACAACTTATCAAAATCTATGGGATGCAGCTAAAGCAGTCCTGAGAGGAAAATTCATATCCATAAATGCCTATATCAAAAAGACAGAAAACATGCAAATAGACAACCTAACGAATAGACTCAAAGAGCTGGAGAAAGAAGAACAGAACGATCCAAAACCCAGCAGAAGGCGAGAAATTACTAAGATCAAATCAGAACTAAATGAAAAGGACAACAAAGAAACTATAAGGGAAATTAATAAAACAAAAAGTTGGTTCTTTGAAAAGATAAACAAAATAGACACACCTCTGGCTAGACTAACCAAGAGCACAAAAGTAAAATCTCTAATAACCTCCATTAGGAACATGAAAGGAGAAATCACAACCGATGCTACAGAGATACAAGATATCATCTATGAATTCTACAAAAATCTTTATGCACACAAACTGGAGAACGTGGAGGAAATGGACAAATTTTTAGAGACACATAGTCTTCCCAGGCTCAACCAGGAAGAAATAGAGTACCTGAACAGACCAATATCAAGAACTGAAATCGAAACAGCAATAAAAAACCTTCCCAAAAAGAAAAGCCCTGGTCCAGATGGGTTCACACCTGAATTTTACCATACATACAAAGAAGAACTGGTGCCCATCCTACATAAACTATTCTCCAATATTGAGAAGGATGGAGTTCTCCCCAACACGTTCTACCAAGCCAATATAACATTAATACCAAAGCCTGGAAAGGACTCAACAAAAATAGAGAACTACAGACCAATTTCCCTCATGAATATAGATGCAAAAATTTTCAATAAAATACTAGCAAATCGAATCCAAGTACTTATCAAAAAAGTAATCCACCACGACCAAGTGGGCTTCATCCCCGAGATGCAGGGGTGGTTCAACATACGTAAATCTATAAATGTAATTCACCACATAAATAGAAGCAAAAACAAAAATCATATGATACTCTCATTAGATGCAGAAAAAGCATTTGACAAAATTCAACACCCTTTTATGACAAAAACGCTTAACAAAATAGGCATTGATGGAACCTACCTAAAAATGATACAAGCCATATATGACAAACCCACAGCCAACATCATACTGAATGGGGAAAAACTGAAAGCACTCCCACTTAGAACTGGAACCAGACAGGGCTGCCCATTGTCTCCATTACTTTTCAACATAGTATTGGAAGTCCTTGCGAGAGCTATCAGGCAAGAGAGCAAAATCAAGGGAGTCCAAATAGGGAAGGAAGAGATCAAACTCTCACTTTTTGCTGATGATATGATGTTATATCTGGAAAACCCCCAGGATTCAACCAAGAGACTCCTGGAATTGATTAACGAATACAGCAAAGTCTCAGGCTACAAAATTAATATACACAAATCAGAGGCATTTATATATGCCAATAACAGTCAATCGGAAAACCAAATTAAAGACTCAATACCCTTCAAAATAGCAACAAAGAAAATAAAATATCTAGGTATATATCTAACTAAAGAGGTAAAGGACCTCTATAAGGAAAACTATGAAACACTGAGAAAAGAAATAGCAGAACTTGCAAATAGATGGAAAAATATACCATGCTCGTGGATCGGAAGAATCAACATTGTTAAAATGTCTATACTACCCAAAGTGATCTACAAATTCAATGCAATCCCTATTAAATTACCAACATCATTCTTTACAGACATAGAGAAAATAATTATACAATTTGTATGGAATCAAAGAAGACCCCGTATAGCAAAAGCAATTTTAAGCAATAAAAACAAAATGGGAGGTATTAATTTGCCAGACCTCAAACTATATTACAAGGCCGTGGTTCTTAAAACAGCCTGGTATTGGCACAAGTGCAGGGACACAGACCAGTGGAACACAACAGAAAATCCAAATATAGAACCATCCTCATATAGTCACCTAATTTTTGACAAAGCGGGAAAGAATATACTCCGGGGACAAGAATCCCTATTCAACAAATGGTGCTGGGAGAATTGGTTAGCCACTTGCAGAAGAATGAAACAGGACCCACAGCTTTCACCTCTCACAAAAATCAAATCACGGTGGATAACAGACTTAAACCTTAGGCGTGATACAATCAGAATTCTAGAAGAAAATGTAGGAAAGACTCTTACAGACATTGGCCTAGGCAGAGAATTTATGAAGAAGACCCCCAAGGCCATCACAGCAGCAACAAAAATAAATGAATGGGACATGATTAAACTAAAAAGCTTCTGCACAGCCAAAGAAACAGTCCAGAGAATAAACAGATCACCTACAGAATGGGAAAAAATTTTTGCATACTACACATCAGATAAAGGACTGATAACAAGAATCTATTTAGAACTCAGGAAAATCAGCAAGAAAAAATCAAGCAACCCTATCAAAAAGTGGGCAAAGGACATGAATAGAAATTTTTCAAAAGAAGATATAAAAATGGCTAACAAACATATGAAAAAGTGTTCAACATCTCTAATCATCAGGGAAATGCAAATCAAAACCACAATGAGATATCACTTAACCCCAGTGAGAATGGCCTTTATCAAAAAAACCCAAAACAACACATGTTGGCGTGGGTGTGGAGAGACAGGAACACTAATACACTGCTGGTGGGACTGCAAACTAGTGCAACCCCTGTGGAAAGCATTATGGAGGTATCTTAAACAGATTCAAGTAGACCTGCCATTTGACCCAGCAATCCCATTACTGGGCATATACCCAAAGGAAAAAAGGTCATTCTATAACAAAGGCACGTGTACCCAAATGTTTATAGCAGCACAATTCACAATAGCAAAGATGTGGAAACAACCCAAATGCCCATCAATACATGATTGGATTAGTAAGCTGTGGTATATGTATACCATGGAATATTACTCAGCTATAAGGAATGATGAAGATACGACATCTCTATGGTTCTCCTGGAGAGAGTTGGAACCCATTATATTAAGTGAAGTATCCCAAGAATGGAAAAACAAGCATCACATGTACTCACCAGAAAATTGGTTTCCCTGATCATCACCTAAATACAAATCTGGGAATGACACCAATTGGACATCAGACTGAGGTGGGGGGTGGGGGAGGGGATGGGGGTATGCCTACACAATGAGTGCATTGCACACCGTTTGGGGAGTGGTAACACTTGAAGGTGCTGACTCGGGAAAGGGGGGGTGGGGAAAAAAATATGAAACTATTGTTTTTAACTTGCACTGTTCACTTAATAATTTATCATGAATATTTCCCATATTATTTCATATCATTGTACAAGAAATAATGTATACATTATGAGGGCATACTGTATCTAACAAGATATACTGTTAGACTCTTTGATTCTGTAAAACTAAATTGAAAAAAATATATATATATAATAAAAAAATAAAAAAAAAAAAAAAAAGAATTAGGATTGGGGTTAGAGTTAGGGTGAGGTATAGGGGTTAGGTTTAGGGGTTAGTTTTAGGGTAAAAGGATAGGATTAGGGTTACGGGTTGGGCTTAGGTTTAGGGTTAAAGTTTACTGCTAGGGTTAGGGATAGGGTTCAGGGTTAGCTTTAGGGGTTCTGGTTAGGGTTAGGTGTTAGGTTAGTGTCAGGGTTAGGTCTAGTCGTGAGGGTAAGGTTTAGGGTTAGCTTTAAGAGCTAGTGTTAGGTTTAATAGTTAGGATTAGGATTAGGGTTAAGCGTTAGGGTAAGGCTTAGGGGTTAGGGTGAAGGGTTAGGGTCAAGGGTTAGGGTTTTTGTTAGGCATAGCGTTGGGGTTAGAAGTAAGGGTTACTGTCAGTGTTAGGGTTGTAGGTAGGGTTCCGGTTAGGGTTAGCGGTTTAGAATTAGGGTTAGGGATTAGGTGTCACAGTGATGACTAGGAGATAGGGTTAGAATTATGGGATAGGGGTTGTTCTCGGGAAATGGGTTATGCATTAACGTTAGGATAAGAGGTTAAAGTTAGGCGCACGGTGATGTTTACGTGTTAAGGGGAGATACAGGAACAGGGTTGGGTGTTACGTTCAGGGTTAGGGTTATCTGTTAAAGGTATTGTTTATGCTTAGCGCACGGGCCCTGTCTGCATTAGGCGGGCGGGGGGAATTTAGGGGGCAGGGATTGTACCCGGGAACCCACTCTATCATACTCTGGGTATGGGCCCGTGGGTTTCATGCAGGACGCAGTGGTAGAGCCACCTTTCACGCATGGCATGGGAGGATTGCAGGCTTTCTAAACTCTAAGAAAGCAAGAAGTCTGAGAATTAGATTTAGGGTTAGGATTCTGGTTAGGGTTAAGGATGAAGTTTAGTGTTAGGGTGAGGGCTTAGGGTTAGGGATTAGGGTTAGGGTTAAATGTTACTCTTAGGTTTAACGGTTACACTTTGGTTTCGGGTTGAGGTTTACGGTTAGGGTTAAGATGAGGGGTTAGGGTTTGATACAGGGTTAGGGTTAAGTGTTAGGTTTAGGGTTGAAGATTAGGATTAGGGTTAGGATTAAAGGTTAGCGTGAGAGTTAACGCTTAGGGTTAAGGTTAAGTGTTAGGTTTTAGGGTTAGGGTTAGGGTTAAGTTTAGTTTTAGGTTTAGAGTTATGTGCTATGGTTTGTGTTAGAGGTTAGGTTTAGGTTTACTGGTCACGGTTAGGGTTACGTTTAGGGGTTAGCATTAGGGTTAGGGTTAGGGTTAAGGGATAGGATTAGGGTTAAGTGTTGGGCTTAGGGTTAGGGTTTAGTGTTAAGGTTAGCATTAAGGATTAGGGTTACGGTCAGGGTTAAATGCTTGGGTGCGGGAAATGGTTAGGGTCAGGGTTTAGGTTGACCGATACGGTTAGTGTTAAGGGTTACGGGTAGGTTTAGGGTTCAGGGTTAGTGTTAGCATTAGGGCTTAGGGTTAGGATTAGGCGGTAGGTTAGATTTAGGGTTAGATCTAGGCGTTAGGGTAAGGGCTAGCGTTAGGATTAAGAGATAGGGTTAGGTTTAATGCTTAGGATTAGGGTTAGGGTTTGGGGTTAAAGTAAGTGTTAGGGGTTAGGTTTAAGGATCCAAGGTTAGGGTTATTTTTAGCTGTAGTGTTAGGGTTAGGGATAAGGGATCCCATTAGCATTAAGGGTCTTCCTTATTGTAGGGTTAAGGGTTAGGCTTAGAGTTAAAGGTTAAGGTTAGGGTCAGTGTTAAGATTTAGGGTGAGGGTTAACGGTTAGGGTAAAAGTTAAGCGTTAGGGTTAGGGATTAGTGATTAGGGTTTTTGGTTAGTGTTAGGGTTAGCGGTTAGGAGTTAGTGTTTTATGAAGGGGTATGGTTAGAATTAGGATTGGGGTTAGAGTTAGGGTGAGGTATAGGGGTTAGGTTTAGGGGTTAGTTTTAGGGTAAAAGGATAGGATTAGGGTTACGGGTTGGGCTTAGGTTTAGGGTTAAAGTTTACTGCTAGGGTTAGGGATAGTGTTCAGGGTTAGCTTTAGGGGTTCTGGTTAGGGTTAGGTGTTAGGTTAGTGTCAGGGTTAGGCCTAGTCGTGAGGGTAAGGTTTAGGGTTAGCTTTAAGAGCTAGGGTTAGGTTTAATGGTTAGGATTAGGATTAGGGTTAAGGGTTAGGGTAAGGCTTAGGGGTTAGGGTGAAGGGTTAGGGTGAAGGGTTAGGGTTTTTGTTAGGCATAGCGTTGGGGTTAGAAGTAAGGGTTACTGTCAGTGTTAGGGTTGTAGGTAGGGTTACGGTTAGGGTTAGCGGTTTAGAATTAGGGTTAGGGATTAGGTGTCACAGTGATGACTAGGAGATAGGGTTAGAATTATGGGATGGGGTTGTTCTCAGGAAATGGGTTATGCATTAACGTTAGGATAAGAGGTTAAAGTTAGGCGCACGGTGAGGTTTACGTGTTAAGGGGAGAAATAGGAACAGGGTTGGGTGTTATGTTCAGGGTTAGGGTTATCTGTTAAAGGTATTGTTTATGCTTAGCGCACGGGCCCTGTCTGCATTAGGCGGCCGGGGGGACTTTAGGGGGCTGGGCTTGTACCCGGGAACCCACTCTATCATACTCTGGGTATGGGCCCGTGGGTTTCATGCAGGACAGAGTGGTAGAGCCTCCTTTCACGCATGGCATGGGAGGATTGCAGGCTTTCTAAACTCTAAGAAAGCAAGAAGTCTGAGAATTAGATTTAGGGTTAGGATTATGGTTAGGGTTAAGGATGAAGTTTAGTGTTAGGGTGAGGGCTTAGGGTTAGGGATTAGGGTTAGGGTTAAAGGTTACTCTTAGGTTTAACGGTTAGACTTTGGTTTAGGGTTGAGGTTTACGGTTAGGGTTAAGATGAGGGGTTAGGGTTTGGTACAGGGTTAGGGTTAAGTGTTAGGTTTAGGGTTGAAGATTAGGATTAGGGTTAGGATTAAAGGTTAGCGTGAGAGTTAACGCTTAGGGTTAAGGTTAAGAGTTAGGGTTTAGGGTTAGGGTTAGGGTTAGGGTTAGTTTTAGGGTTAGAGTTATGTGCTATGGTTTGTGTTAGAGGTTAGGGTTAGGTTTACTGGTCACGGTGAGGGTTACGTTTAGGGGTTAGCATTAGGGTTAGGGTTAAGGGATAGGATTAGCGTTAAGTGTTGGGCTCAGGGTTAGGGATAGGGTTAGGTTTATCATTAAGGATTTGTGTTAGGGTCAGGGTTAAATGCTTGGGTGCGGGTAATGGTTAGGGTCAGGATTAAGGTTCACGGATAGGGTTAGTGTTAAGGGTTACGGGTAGGTTTAGGGTTCAGGGTTATAGTTAGCGTTAGGGCTTAAGGTTAGGATTAGGCGGTAGGTTAGATTTAGGGTTAGATCTAGGCGTTAGGGTAAGGGCTAGCGTTAGGTTTAAGAGATAGGTTTAGGTTTAATGCTTAGGATTAGGGTTAGGGTTTGGGGTTAAAGTAAGTGTTAGGGGTTAGGTTTAAGGATCAAAGGTTAGGGTTATTTTTAGCTGTAGTGTTAGGGTTAGGGATAAGGGATCCCATTAGCATTAAGGGTCTTCCTTCCTGTAGGGTTAAGGGTTAGGCTTAGAGTTAAAGGTTAGGGTTAGGGTCAGTGTTAAGATTTAGGGTGAGGGTTAACAGTTAGGGTAAAGGTTAAGCGTTAGGGTTAGGGATTAGTGATTAGGGTTTTTGGTTAGTGTTAGGGTTAGCGGTTAGGAGTTAGTGTTTTATGAAGGGGTACGGTTAGAATTAGGATTGGGGTTAGAGTTAGGGTGAGGTATAGGGGTTAGGTTTAGGGGTTAGATTTAGGGTAAAAGGATAGGATTAGGGTTATGGGTTGGGCTTAGGTTTAGGGTTAAAGTTTACTGCTAGGGTTAGGGATAGGGTTCAGGGTTAGCTTTAGGGGTTCTGGTTAGGGTTAGGTGTTAGGTTAGTGTCAGGGTTAGGTCTAGTCGTGAGGGTAAGGTTTAGGGTTAGCTTTAAGAGCTAGGGTTAGGTTTAATGGTTAGGATTAGGATTAGGGTTAAGGGTTAGGGTAAGGCTTAGGGGTTAGGGTGAAGGGTTAGGGTCAAGGGTTAGGGTTTTTGTTAGGCATAGCGTTGGGGTTAGAAGTAAGGGTTACTGTCAGTGTTAGGGTTGTAGGTAGGGTTAGGGTTAGGGTTAGCGGTTTAGAATTAGGGTTAGGGATTAGGTGTCAAGATGATGACTATTACATAGGGTTAGAATTATGGGATAGGGGTTGTTCTCAGGAAATGGGTTATGCATTAACGTTAGGATAAGAGGTTAAAGTTAGGCGCACGGTGAGGTTTACGTGTTAAGGGGAGAAATAGGAACAGGGTTGGGTGTTATGTTCAGGGTTAGGGTTTTCTGTTAAAGGTATTGTTTATGCTTAACGCACGGGCCCTGTCTGCATTAGGCGGGCGGGGGGAGTTTAGGGGGCTGGGATTGTACCCTGGAACCCACTCTATCATACTCTGGTTATTGGCCCGTGGGTTTCATGCAGGACACAGTGGTAGAGCCTCCTTTCACGCATGGCATGGGAGGATTGCAGGCTTTCTAAACTCTAAGAAAGCAAGAAGTCTGAGAATTAGATTTAGGGTTAGGATTCTGGTTAGGGTTAAGGATGAAGTTTAGTGTTAGGGTGAGGGCTTAGGGTTAGGGATTAGGGTTAGGGTTAAAGGTTACTCTTAGGTTTAACGGTTAGACTTTGGTTTAGGGTTGAGGTTTACGGTTAGGGTTAAGATGAGGGGTTAGGTTTTGGTACAGGGTTAGGGTTAAGTGTTAGGTTTAGGGTTGAAGATTAGGATTAGGATTAGGATTAAAGGTTAGCATGAGAGTTAACGCTTACTGTTAAGGTTAAGAGTTAGGGTTTAGTTTTAGGTTTAGGGTTAGTTTTAGGGTTAGAGTTATGTGCTATGGTTTGTGTTAGAGGTTAGGGTTAGGTTTACTGGTGACGGTTAGGGTTACGTTTAGGGGTTAGCATTAGGGTTAGGGTTAGGGTTAAGGGATAGGATTAGGGTTAAGTGTTGGGCTTAGGGTTAGGGTTTAGTGTTTGGGATAGCATTAAGGATTAGGGTTAGGGTCAGGGTTAAATGCTGGGGTTCGGGTAATGGTTAGGGTCAGGGTTAAGGTTCACGCATAGGGTTAGTGTTAAGGGTTACGGGTAGGTTTAGGGTTCAGGGTTAGTGTTAGCATTAGGGCTTAAGGTTAGGATTAGGCGGTAGGTTAGATTTACGTTTAGATCTAGCCGTTAGGGTAAGGGCTGCGTTAGGGTTAAGAGATAGGTTTAGGTTTAATGCTTAGGATTAGGATTAGGGTTTGGGGTTAAAGTAAGAGTTAGGGCTTAGATTTAAGGATCAAAGGTTAGGGTTATTTTTAGCTGTAGTGTTAGGGTTAGGGATAAGGGATCCCATTAGCATTAAGGGTCTTCCTTACTGTAGGGTTAAGGGTTAGGCTTAGAGTTAAAGGTTAAGGTTAGGGTCAGTGTTAAGATTTAGGGTGAGGGTTAACGGTTAGGGTAAAGGTTAAGCGTTAGGGTTAGGGATTAGTGATTAGGGTTTTTTGTTAGTGTTAGGGTTAGCGCTTAGGAGTTAGTGTTTTATGAAGGGGTATGGTTAGAATTAGGATTGGGGTTAGAGTTAGGGTGAGGTATAGGGGTTAGGTTTAGGGGTTAGTTTTAGGGTAAAAGGATAGGATTAGGGTTATGGGTTGGGCTTAGGTTTAGGGTTAAACTTTACTGCTAGGGTTAGGGATAGGGTTCAGGGTTAGCTTTAGGGGTTCTGGTTAGGGTTAGGTGTTAGGTTAGTGTCAGGGTTAGGTCTAGTCGTGAGGGTAAGGTTTAGGGTTAGCTTTAAGAGCTAGGGTTAGGTTTAATGGTTAGGATTAGGATTAGGGTTAAGGGTTAGGATAAGGCTTAGGGATTAGGGTGAAGTGTTAGGGTCAAGGGTTAGGGTTTTTGTTAGGCATAGCGTTGGGGTTAGAAGTAAGGGTTACTGTCAGTGTTAGGGTTGTAGGTAGGGTTACGGTTAGGGTTAGCGGTTTAGAATTAGGGTTAGGGATTAGGTGTCAAGATGATGACTAGGACATAGGGTTAGAATTATGGGATAGGGGTTGTTCTCAGGAAATGGGTTATGCATTAACGTTAGGATAAGTGGTTAAAGTTAGACGCACGGTGAGGTTTATGTGTTAAGCGGAGAAATAGGAACAGGGTTGGGTGTTATGTTCAGGGTTTGGGTTATCTGTTAAAGGTATTGTTTATGCTTAGCGCACGGGTCCTGTCTGCATTAGGCGGGCGGGGGGAGTTTAGGGGGCTGGGATTGTACCCGGGAACCCACTCTATCATACTCTGGGTATGGGCCCGTGGGTTTCATGCAGGACACAGTGGTAGAGCCTCCTTTCACGCATGGCATGGGAGGATTGCAGGCTTTCTAAACTCTAAGAAAGCAAGAAGTCTGAGAATTAGATTTAGGGTTAGCATTCTGGTTAGGGTTAAGGATGAAGTTTAGTGTTAGGGTGAGGGCTTAGTGTTAGGGATTAGGGTTAGGGTTAAAGGTTACTCTTAGGTTTAACGGTTACACGTTGGTTTAGGGTTCAGGTTTATGGTTAGGGTTAAGATTAGGGGTTAGGGTTTGGTACAGGGTTAGTGTTAAGTGTTAGGTTTAGGGTTGAAGATTAGGATTAGGGTTAGGATTAAAGGTTAGCATGAGAGTTAACGCTTAGGGTTAAGGTTAAGAGTTAGGGTTTAGGGTTAGGTTTAGGGTTAGTTTTAGGGTTAGAGTTATGTGCTATGGTTTGTGTTAGAGGTTAGGGTTAGGTTTACTGGTCACGGTTAGGGTTACGTTTAGGGGTTAGCATTAGGGTTAGGGTTAGGGTTAAGGGATAGGATTAGGGTTAAGTGTTGGGCTTAGGGTTAGGGTTTAGTGTTTGGGATAGCATAAGGATTAGGGGTAGGGTCAGGGTTAAATTCTTGGGTGCGGGTAATGGTTAGGGTCAGGGTTAAGGTTCACGGATAGGGTTAGTGTTAAGGGTTACGGGTTGGTTTAGGGTTCAGGGTTAGTGTTAGCATTAGCGCTTAAGGTTAGTATTAGGCGGTAGGTTAGATTTAGGGTTAGATCTAGGCCTTAGGGTAAGGGCTAGCGTTAGGTTTAAGAGATAGGGTTAGGTTTAATGCTTAGGATTAGGGTTAGGGTTTGGGGTTAAAGTAAGTGTTAGGGGTTAGGTTTAAGGATGCAAGGTTAGGGTTATTTTTAGCTGTAGTGTTAGGGTTAGGGATAAGGGATCCCATTAGCATTAAGGGTCTTCCTTCCTGTAGGGTTAAGGTTTAGGCTTAGAGTTAAAGGTTAAGGTTAGGGTCAGTGTTAAGATTTAGGGTGAGGGTTAACGGTTAGGGTAAAGGTTAAGCATTAGGGTTAGGGATTAGTCATTAGGGTTTTGGTTAGTGTTCGGGTTAGCGGTTAGGAGTTAGTGTTTTATGAAGGGGTATGGTTAGAATTAGGATTGAGGTTAGAGTTAGGGTGAGGTATAGGGGTTAGGTTTAGGGGTTAGTTTTAGGGTAAAAGGATAGGATTAGGATTACGGGTTGGGCTTAGTTTTAGGGTTAAAGTTTACTGCTAGGGTTAGGGATAGGGTTCAGGGTTAGCTTTAGGGGTTCTGGTTAGGGTTAGGTGTTAGGTTAATGTCAGGGTTAAGTCTAGTCGTGAGGGTAAGGTTGAGGGTTAGCTTTAAGAGCTAGGGTTAGGTTTAATGGTTAGGATTAGGATTAGGGTTGAGGGTTAGGGTAAGGCTTAGGGGTTAGGGTCAAGGGTTAGGGTTTTTGTTAGGCATAGCGTTGGGGTTAGAAGTAAGGGTTACTGTCAGTGTTAGGGTTGTAGGTAGGGTTACGGTTAGGGTTAGCGGTTTAGAATTAGGGTTAGGGATTAGGTGTCACAGTGATGACTAGGAGACAGGGTTACAATTATGGGATAGGGGTTGTTCTCAGGAAATGGGTTATGCATTAACGTTAGGATAAGTGGTTAAAGATAGGCGCACGGTGAGGTTTACGTGTTAAGGGGAGAAATGGGAACAGGGTTTGGTGTTATGTTCAGGGTTAGGGTTATCTGTTAAAGGTATTGTTTATGCTTAGGGCACGGGTCCTGTCTGCATTGGGCGGGCGGGGGGAGTTTAGGGGGCTGGGATTGTACCCGGGAACCCACTCTATCATACTCTGGGTCTGAGCCCGTGGGTTTCATGCAGGACACAGTGGTAGAGCCTCGTTTCACGCATGGCATGGGAGGATTGCAGGCTTTCTAAACTCTAAGAAATCAAGAAGTCTGAGAATTAGATTTAGGGTTAGGATTCTGGTTAGGGTTAAGGATGAAGTTTAGTGTTAGGGTGAGTGCTTAGGGTTAGGGATTAGGGTTAGGATTAAAGGTTACCCTTAGGTTTAACGGTTACACTTTGGTTTAGGGTTGAGGTTTACGGTTAGGGTTAAGATGAGGGGTTAGGGTTTGGTACAGGGTTAGGGTTAAGTGTTAGGTTTAGGGTTGAAGATTAGGGTTAGGGTTAGGATTAAAGGTTAGCGTGAGAGATAACGCTTAGTGTTAAGGTTAAGAGATAGGGTTTAAGGTTAGGGTTAGGGTTAGGGTTAGTTTTAGGGTTAGAGTTATGTCCTATGGTTTGTGTTAGAGGTTAGGGTTAGGTTTACTGGTCACGGTTAGGGTTACGTTTAGGGGGTAGCATTAGGTTGAGGGTTAGGGTTAAGGGATAGGATTAGGGATAAGTGTTGGGCTTAAGGTTAGGGTTTAGTGTTAGGGTTAGCATTAAGGATTAGGGTTAGGGTCAGGGTTAAATGCTTGGGTGCGGGTAATGGCTAGGGTCAGGGTTAAGGTTCACGGATAGGGTTAGTGTTAAGGGTTACGGGTAGGTTTAGGTTTCAGGGTTAGAGTTAGCATTAGGGCTTAAGGCTAGGATTAGGCAGTAGGTTAGATTTAGGGTTAGATCTAGGCCTTAGGGTAAGGGCTAGCGTTAGGGTTAAGAGATAGGGTTAGGTTTAATGCTTAGGATTAGGGTTAGGGTTTGGGGTTAAAGTAAGTGTTAGGGGTTAGGTTTAAGGATCAAAGGTTAGGGTTATTTTTAGCTGTAGTGTTAGGGTTAGGGATAAGGGATCCGATTAGCATTAAGGGTCTTCCTTCCTGTAGGGTTAAGGGTTAGGCTTAGAGTTAAAGGTTAAGGTTAGGGTCAGTGTTAAGATTTAGGGTGAGGGTTAACAGTTAGGGTAAAGGTTAAGCGTTAGGGTTAGGGATTAGTGATTAGGGTTTTTGGTTAGTGTTAAGGTTAGCGGTTAGGAATTTGTGTTTTATGAAGGGGTATGGTTAGAATTAGGATTGGGGTTAGAGTTAGAGTGAGGTATAGGGGTTAGGTTTAGGGGTTAGTTTTAGGGTGAAAGGATAGGATTAGGGTTACGGGTTGGGCTTAGGTTTAGGGTTAAAGTTTACTGCTAGGGTTAGGGATAGGGTTCAGGGTTAGCTTTAGGGGTTCTGGTTAGGGTTTGGTGTTAGGTTAGTGTCAGGGTTAGGTCTAGTCGTGAGGGTAAGGTTTAGGGTTAGCTTTAAGAGCTAGGGTTAGGTTTAATGGTTAGGATTAGGATTAGGGTTAAGGGTTAGGGTAAGGCTTAGGGGTTAGGGTGAAGGGTTAGGGTCAAGGGTTAGGGTTTTTGTTAGGCATAGCGTTGGGGTTAGAAGTAAGGGTTACTGTCAGTGTTAGGGTTGTAGGTAGGGTTATCGTTAGGGTTAGCGGTTTAGAATTAGGGTTAGGGATTAGGTGTCACAGTGATGACTAGGAGATAGGGTTAGAATTATGGGATAGGGGTTGTTCTCAGGAAATGGGTTATGCACTAACGTTAGGATAAGAGGTTAAAGTTAGGCGCACGGTGAGGTTTACGTGTTAAGGGGAGAAATAGGAACAGGGTTGGGTGTTATGTTCAGGGTTAGGGTTATCTGTTAAAGGTATTGTTTATGCTTAGCGCACGGGCCCTGTCTGCATCGGACGGGCGGGGGGAGTTTTGGGTGCTGGGATTGTACCCGGGCACCCACTGTATCATACTCTGGGTATGAGCCCGTGGGTTTCATGCAGGACACAGTGGTAGAGCCTCCTTTCACACATGGCGTGGGAGGATTGCAGGCTTTCTAAACTCTAAGAAAGCAAGAACTCTGAGAATTAGATTTAGGGTTAGGATTCTGGTTAGGGTTAAGGATGAAGTTTAGTGTTAGGGTGAGGGCTTAGGGTCAGGGATTAGGGTTAGGGTTAAAGGTTACTCTTAGGTTTAACGGTTACACTTTGGTTTAAGGTTGAGGTTTACGGTTAGGGTTAAGATGAGGGGTTAGGGTTTGGTACAGGGTTAGGGTTAAGTGTTAGGTTTAGGGTTGAAGATTAGGATTAGGGTTAGGATTAAAGGTTAGCGTGAGAGTTAACGCTTAGGGTTAAGGTTAAGAGATAGGGTTTAGGGTTAGGGTTAGGGTTAGCGTTAGTTTTAGGGTTAGAGTTATGTGCTATGGTTTGTGTTAGAGGTTAGGGTTAGGTTTACTGGTCACGGTTAGGGTCACGTTTAGGGGGTAGCATTAGGGTTAGGGTTAGGGTTAAGGGATAGGATTAGGGATAAGTGTTGGGCTTAGGGTTAGGGTTTAGTGTTAGGGTTAGCATTAAGGATTAGGGTTAGGGTCAGGGTTAAATGCTTGGGTGCGGGTAATGGTTAGGGTCAGGGTTAAGGTTCACGGATAGGGTTAGTGTTAAGGGTTACGGGTAGGTTTAGGGTTCAGGGTTAGAGTTAGGGTTAGGGTTAGGGTTAGGGGTTAGGGTTAGGGTCAGGGTCAGGGTCAGGGTTTAGGTGTTAGGGTTAGGGTTAGGGTTTAGGTTTAGGGTTAGGGGTTAGGCTTAGGGTTAGGGGGTTAGGGTTAGGTTTGTGGTTGGGGTTAGGGTTAGGATTAGGGGTTAGCGGTTAGGGTTAGTGTTTAAAATTAGGGTTAGGGTTAGGGTCCGGGTCAGGGTCAGGGTCAGGGGTTAGGGGTTAGGGTTAGGGTTAGGGTTGGGGTTGGGTTCGGGGTTAGGGTTAGGGGTTAGGGTTAGGGTTAGGGGATAGGGTTAGGGGTTAGGGTTAGGGTTAGGGGTTAGGGTTAGGGGTTAGGGTTAGGGTTAGGGTTAGGGGTTAGTGGTAGGGGTAGGGGTTAGGGTTAGGGTTAGGTGTAGGGGTAGGGGTACGGTTAGGGTTAGGGGTTAGGGTTAGGGGTAGGGGTAGGGGTTAGGGTTTAGGGTTAGGGGTTGGGTTAGGGTTAGGGATAGGGGTTAGGGTTAGGGTTAGGGGTTAGAATAATGGTTAGGGTTGGGTTAGGGTTGGGGTTAGGGTTAGGGGTTAGGGTTAGGGGTTAGTGTTAGGGTTAGTGGTTAGGGTTAGTGTTAGGGTTAGGGTAGGGTTAGGGTTAGGGTTAGGGTAGGGTTAGGGTTAGGGGTTAGGGTTAGGGTTAGGGTTAGGGTTGGTTTAGGTTTTAGGGTTAGGGTTAGGGTTAGGGTTAGGGGTTAGGGTTAGTGTTAGGGGATAGGGTTAGGGTTAGGGGTTAGGGTTAGGGGTTAGTGTTAGGGTTAGTGGTTAGGGTTAGTGTTAGGGTTAGGGTAGGGTTACGGTTAGGGTTAGGGTAGGGTTAGGGTTAGGGGTTAGGGTTACGGTTAGGGTTAGGGTTCCGTTAGGTTTTAGGGTTAGGGTTAGGGGTTAGGGTTAGGGTTAGTTTAGGGTTAGGGTTAGGGGTAGGGTTAGGGTTAGGGTTAGGGTTTAGGGTTAGTGGTTAGGGTTAGGGTTAAGGTTAGTTTAGGGTTAGGGTTAGGGGTAGGGTTAGGGTTAAGGGTTAGGCTTAGGGTTAGGGGTTAGGGTTAGGGTTAGTGTTAGGGGTTAGGGTTAGGGTAAGGGTAAGGGTAAGCGTTAGGGTTTCGGTTAGGGTTAGGGGTTAGGGTTATGGGTTAGGGTTAGGGGTTAGGGTTAGGGGTTAGGGTTATGGGTTAGGGTTAGGGGTTAGGGTTAGGGGTTAGGGTTGGGTTAGGGTTAGGGTTAGGGTTATTGGTATGGGTAGTGTAAGGGGTAGGGGTAGGGTTCGGGTTAGGGTTAGGGTAGGGGTTAGGGTTAGGGGTTAGGGGTTAGGGTTAGGGGTAGGGTAGGGTAGGGTAAAGTTAGGGGTTAGGGTTAGGGGTTAGGGTTGGGTTAGGGTTAGGGTTAGGGTTTAGGGTTAGGGCTAGGGCTACGGCTAGGGTTAGGAGTTATGGTTAGGGGTTAAGGTTAGGGTTAGGGGTTAGGGCTAGGGCTAGGGCTAGGGTTAGGGTTTATGGTTAGGGTTAGGGTCAGGGTAAGGGTGAGGGGTCAGGGTCAGGGTCAGGGTCAGGGGTTAGGGTTAGGGTTAGGGGTTAGGGTTAGGGTTAGGGGTTAAGGTTAGGGTTAGGGTTAGGGGTTAGGGTTGGGTTAGGGTTAGGGGTTAGGGTTGGGGTTGGGGTTCGGGTTAGGGTTAGGGTTATTGGTATGGGTAGGGTAAGGGGTAGGGGTAGGGTTCGGGTTAGGGTTAGGGTAGGGGTTAGGGTTAGGGTTAGGGGTTAGGGGTAGGGTAGGGTAGGGTAGGGTTAGGGGTTAGGGTTAGGGGTTAGGGTAGGGTTAGGGTTAGGGGTTAGGGTTAGGGCTAGGGCTAGGGCTAGGGTTAGGAGTTAGGGTTAGGGGTTAGGGTTAGGGTTAGGGGTTAGGGCTAGGGCTAGGGCTAGGTTTAGGGTTTATGGTTCGGGTTAGGGTCAGGGTCAGGGTCAGGGGTCAGGGTCAGAGTCAGGGTCAGGGGTTAGGGTTAGGGTTTCGGGTTAGGGTCAGGGTCAGGGTTAGGGTTAGGGTTAGGGGTTAGGGTTAGGGGTTAGGGTTAGGGTTAGGGGGTTAGGGATAGTGTTGGTGTTAGGGTTAGGGTTAGGGCTTAGGGTTAGGGTTTACGGTTAGGGTTAGGGGTTTGGGTTAGGGTTAGGGTTCGGGTTCGGGTTAGGGTTAGGGGTTAGGCTCAGGGTCAGTGTCAGGGTCAGGGTTAGGGGTTAGTGGTTAGGGTTAGGGTTAGGGTTGGGGTTGGGGTCGGGGTTAGGGTTAGGGTTAGCGTTGGGTTAGGGTTAGGGTTATGGTAGGGGTAGGGGTAGGGGTAGGGTTAGGTTTAGGGCTTAGGGTAAGGGTTAGGGTTAGGGGTTAGGCTCAGGGTCAGTGTCAGGGTCAGGGTTAGTGGTTAGTGGTTAGGGTTAGGGTTAGGGTTATTGGTATGGGTAGTGTAAGGGGTAGGGGTAGGGTTCGGGTTAGGGTTAGGGTAGGGGTTAGGGTTAGGGGTTAGGGGTTAGGGTTAGGGGTAGGGTAGGGTAGGGTAAAGTTAGGGGTTAGGGTTAGGGGTTAGGGTTGGGTTAGGGTTAGGGTTAGGGTTTAGGGTTAGGGCTAGGGCTACGGCTAGGGTTAGGAGTTATGGTTAGGGGTTAAGGTTAGGGTTAGGGGTTAGGGCTAGGGCTAGGGCTAGGGTTAGGGTTTATGGTTAGGGTTAGGGTCAGGGTAAGGGTGAGGGGTCAGGGTCAGGGTCAGGGTCAGGGGTTAGGGTTAGGGTTAGGGGTTAGGGTTAGGGTTAGGGGTTAAGGTTAGGGTTAGGGTTAGGGGTTAGGGTTGGGTTAGGGTTAGGGGTTAGGGTTGGGGTTGGGGTTCGGGTTAGGGTTAGGGTTATTGGTATGGGTAGGGTAAGGGGTAGGGGTAGGGTTCGGGTTAGGGTTAGGGTAGGGGTTAGGGTTAGGGTTAGGGGTTAGGGGTAGGGTAGGGTAGGGTAGGGTTAGGGGTTAGGGTTAGGGGTTAGGGTAGGGTTAGGGTTAGGGGTTAGGGTTAGGGCAAGGGCTAGGGCTAGGGTTAGGAGTTAGGGTTAGGGGTTAGGGTTAGGGTTAGGGGTTAGGGCTAGGGCTAGGGCTAGGTTTAGGGTTTATGGTTCGGGTTAGGGTCAGGGTCAGGGTCAGGGGTCAGGGTCAGAGTCAGGGTCAGGGGTTAGGGTTAGGGTTTCGGGTTAGGGTCAGGGTCAGGGTTAGGTTTAGGGTTAGGGGTTAGGGTTAGGGGTTAGGGTTAGGGTTAGGGGGTTAGGGATAGTGTTGGTGTTAGGGTTAGGGTTAGGGCTTAGGGTTAGGGTTTACGGTTAGGGTTAGGGGTTTGGGTTAGGGTTAGGGTTCGGGTTCGGGTTAGGGTTAGGGGTTAGGCTCAGGGTCAGTGTCAGGGTCAGGGTTAGGGGTTAGTGGTTAGGGTTAGGGTTAGGGTTGGGGTTGGGGTCGGGGTTAGGGTTAGGGTTAGCGTTGGGTTAGGGTTAGGGTTATGGTAGGGGTAGGGGTAGGGGTAGGGTTAGGTTTAGGGCTTAGGGTAAGGGTTAGGGTTAGGGGTTAGGCTCAGGGTCAGTGTCAGGGTCAGGGTTAGTGGTTAGTGGTTAGGGTTAGGGTTAGGGTAGGGGTTGGGGTCGGGGTTAGGGTTAGGGTTAGGGGTTAGGGTTAGGGGTTAGGGTTAGGGGTAGGGGTAGGGGTTAGGGTTTAGGGTTAGGGGTTAGGGTTAAGGGTTAGGGTTAGGGGTTAGGGTTATGGTTAGGTTTAGGGTTGGGTTAGGGTTGGCGTTGGGGTTGGGTTTCGGGTTAGGGTTAGGGGTTAGGGTTAGGGTTAGGGGTTAGGGTTAGGGTTAGGGGTTAGGGTTAGTGTTAGTGTAGGGTTAGTGTTAGGGTTAGGGGTTAGGGTTAGGGGTTAGGGTTAGGGTTAAGGGTTAGGGTTAGGGGTTAGGGTTAGGGTTAGGTGTTAGGGTTAGGGGTAGGGGTTAGCGTTAGGGTTAGGGGTAGGGTTAGGGTTAAGGGTTAGGTTTAGGGTTAGGGGTTAGGGTTAGGGGTTAGGGTTACAGATTAGGGTTGGGTTAGGGTTAGGGTTAGGGGTTAGGGTTAGGGTTGGGTTGGGGTTGGGGTTGGCGTTGTGGTTAGGGTTAGGGTAATGGGTATGGGTAGGGTAAGGGGTAGGGGTAGGGTTAGGGTTAGGGTTAGGTTAGGGGTTAGGGTTACGGTTAGGGGTTAGGGTTAGGGTTAGGGGTAGGGTAGGGTAGGGTAGGGTTAGGGGTTAGGGTTAGGGTTGGGTTAGGGTTAGGGTTAGGGGTTAGGGTTAGGGCTAGGGCTAGGGCTAGGAGTTAGGGTTAGGGTTAGGGGTTCGGGTTAAGGTAAGGGGTTAGGGCTAGGGCTAGGGTTAGGGTTTAGGGTTAGGGTTAGGGTTAGGGTCACGGTCAGGGTCAGGGGTCAGGTTCAGGGTCTGGGTCAGGGTTAGGGTTAGGGTTAGTTGTTAGGGTTAGGGTTAGGGGTTAGGGTTAGGGGTTAGGGTTAGGTTTAGGGGTTAGGGTTAGGGTAGGGGTTAGAGATTAGGGTTAGGGTTAGGGTTAGGTGTTAGGGTTAGGGGTTAGGCTTAGGGTTAGGGGTTAGGGTTAGGGTTAGGTTTAGTTTTAGGGTTAGAGTTATGTGCTATGGTTTGTGTTAGAGGTTAGGGTTAGGTTTACTGGTCAAGGTTAGGGTTACGTTTAGGGGGTAGCATTAGGGTTAGGGTTAGGGTTAAGGGATAGGATTAGGGATAAGTGTTGGGCTTAGGGTTAGGGTTTAGTGTTAGGGTTAGCATTAAGGATTAAGGTTAGGGTCAGGGTTAAATGCTTGGGTGCGGGTAATTGTTAGGGTCAGGGTTAAGGTTCACGGATAGGGTTAGTGTTAAGGGTTACGGGTAGGTTTAGGGTTCAGGGTTAGAGTTAGCATTAGGGCTTAAGGCTAGGTTTAGGCGGTAGGTTAGATTTAGGGTTAGATCTAGGCGTTAGGGTAAGGGCTAGTGTTAGGGTTCAGAGATAGGGTTAGGTTTAATGCTTAGGATTAGGGTTAGGGTTTGGGGTTAAAGTAAGTGTTAGGGGTTAGGTTTAAGGATCCAAGGTTAGGGTTATTTTTAGCTGTAGTGTTAGGTTTAGGGATAAGGGATCCCATTAGCATTAAGGGTCTTCCTTACTGTAGGGTTAAGGGTTAGGCTTAGAGTTAAAGTTTAAGGTTAGGGTCAGTGTTAAGATGTAGGGTGAGGGCTAACCGTTAGGGTAAAGGTTAAGCGTTAGGGTTAGGGATTAGTG
>NW_027182860.1:145000-150000 GCF_041146395.1 Eulemur rufifrons | reverse complement strand
AGTTTAGTGTTAGGGTGAGGGCTTAGGGTTAGGGATTAGGGTTAGGGTTAAAGGTTACTCTTAGGTTTAACGGTTACACTTTGGTTTAGGGTTGAGGTTTACGGTTAGGGTTAAGATGAGGGGTTAGGGTTTGGTACAGGGTTAGGGTTAAGTGTTAGGTTTAGGGTTGAAGATTAGGATTAGGGTTAGGATTAAAGGTTAGCGTGAGAGTTAACGCTTAGGGTTAAAGTTCAGAGTTAGGGTTTAAGGTCAGGGTTAGGGTTAGGGTTAGGGTTAGTTTTAGGGTTAGAGTTATGTGCTATGGTTTGTGTTAGAGGTTAGGGTTAGGTTTACTGGTCACGGTTAGGGTTACGTTTAGGGGGTAGCATTAGGGTTAGGGTTAGGGTTAAGGGATAGGATTAGGGATAAGTGTTGGGCTTAGGGTTAGGGTTTAGTGTTAGGGTTAGCATTAAGGATTAGGGTTAGGGTCAGGGTTAAATGCTTGGGTCCGGGTAATGTTTAGGGTCAGGGTTAAGGTTCACGGATAGGGTTAGTGTTAAGGGTTACGGGTAGGTTTAGGGTTCAGGGTTAGAGTTAGGGTTAGGGTTAGGGGTTAGGGTTAGGGTTACGGGTTAGGGCTAGGGCTAGGGTTAGGGTTTAGGGTTAGGGTTAGGGTTAGGGTCAGGGTCAGGTTCAGGGGTCAGGGTCAGGGTCAGGGGTTAGGGTTAGGAGTTAGGGTTAGGGGTTAGGTTTAGGGTTAGGGTTAGGGGTTAGGTTTAGGGTTAGGGGTTAGGGTTAGGGTAGGGGTTAGGGGTTAGGGTTAGGGGTTAGGGTTAGGGTTAGGGGTTAGGGTTAGGGTTACGGTAAGGGTAAGGGTAAGGGTTAGGGTAAAGGTAAGGGTTAGGGTTAGGGGTTAGGGTTAGGGTTAGGGTTGGGTTAGGGTTAGGTTAGGGTTAGGGTTAGGGGTTAGTGTTAGGGTTAGGGGTTAGCGTTAGGGTTAGGGGTTAGGGTTGGGGTTGGGGTAGGGGTTAGGGTTAGGGTTAGGGGTTAGGGTTAGGGTTAGGGGTTAGGGTTAGGTTTAGGTTTGGGGTTAGGGTTAGTGTTAGGGTTAGGTTAGGGTTAAGGTTAAGGGATAGGATTAGGGTTAAGTGTTGGGCTTAGGGTGAGGGTTTAGTGTTAGGGTTATCATTAAGGATTAGGGTTAGGGTCAGGGTTAAATGCTTGGGTGCGGGTAATAGTTAGGGTCAGGATTAAGGTTCACGGATAGGGTTAGTGTTAAGGGTTACGGGTAGGTTTAGGGTTCAGGGTTAGAGTTACCATTAAGGCTTAAGGTTAGGATTAGGCGGTAGGTTACATTTAGGGTTAGATCTAGGCGTTAGGGTAAGGGCTAGCGTTAGGGTTAAGAGATAGGGTTAGGTTTAATGCTTAGGATTAGGGTTAGGGTTTGGGGTTAAGGTAAATGTTAGGGGTTAGGTTTAAGGATCCAAGGTTAGGGTTATTTTTAACTGTAGTGTTAGGGTTAGGGATAAGGGATCCCATTAGCATTGAGGGTCTTCCTTACTGTAGGGTTAAGGATTAGGCTTAGAGTTAAAGGTTAAGGTTAGGGTCAGTGTTAAGATTTAGGGTGAGGGTTAACGGTTAGGGTAAAGGTTAAGCGTTACGGTTAGGGATTAGTGATTAGGGTTTTTGGTTAGTGTTAGGGTTAGCGGTTAGGAGTTAGTGTTTTATGAAGGGGTATGGTTAGAAATTCGGATTGGGGTGAGAGTTAGGGTGAGGTATAGCGGTTAGGTATAGCGGTTAGTTTTAGGGTAAAAGGATAGGATTAGGGTTACGTGTTGGGCTTAGGTTTAGGGTTAAAGTTTACTGCTAGGGTTAGGGATAGGGTTCAGGGTTAGCTTTAGGGGTTCTGGTTAGGGTTAGGTGTTAGGTTAGTGTCAGGGTTAGGTCTAGTCGTGAGGGTAAGGTTTAGGGTTAGCTTTAAGAGGTAGGGTTAGGTTTAATGGTTAGGATTAGGATTAGGGTTAAGGGTTAGGGTAAGGCTTAGGGGTTAGGGTGAAGGGTTAGGGTCTAGGGTTACGGTTTGTGTTAGGCATAGCGTTGGGGTTAGAAGTAAGGGTTACTGTCAGTGTTAGGGTTGTAGGTAGGGTTACGGTTAGGGTTAGTGGTTTAGAATTAGGGTTAGGGATTAGGTGTCACAGTGATGACTAGGAGATAGGGTTAGAATTATGGGATGGGGTTGTTCTCAGGAAATGGGTTATGCATTAACGTTAGGATAAGAGGTTAAAGTTAGGCGCACGGTGAGGTTTACGTGTTAAGGGGAGAAATAGGAACAGGGTTCGGTGTTATGTTCAGGGTTAGGGTTATCTGTTAAAGGTATTGTTTATGCTTAGCGCACGGGCCCTGTATGCATTAGGCGGGTGGGGGGAGTTTAGGGGGCTGGGATTGTACCCGGGAACCCACTCTATCATACTCTGGGTATGGGCCCGTGGGTTTCATGCAGGACACAGTGGTAGAGCCTCCTTTCACGCATGGCATGGGAGGATTGCAGGCTTTCTAAACTCTAAGAAAGCAAGAAGACTGATAATTAGATTTAGGGTTAAGATTCTGGTTAGGGTTAAGGATGAAGTTTAGTGTTAGGGTGAGGGCTTAGGGTTAGGGATTAGGGTTAGGGTTAAAGGTTACTCTTAGGTTTAACGGTTACAATTTGGTTTAGGGTTGAGATTTACGGTTAGGGTTAAGATGAGGGGTTAGGGTTTGGTACAGGGTTAGGGTTAAGTGTTAGGTTTAGGGTTGAAGATTAGGATTAGGGTTAGGATTAAAGGTTAGAGTGAGAGTTAACGCTTAGGGTTAAGGTTAAGAGATAGGGTTTAGGTTTAGGGTTATGGTTAGGGTTCGTTTTAGGTTTAGAGTTATGTGCTATGGATTGTGTTAGAGGTTAGGGTTAGGTTTACTGGTAACGGTGAGGGTTACGTTCAGGGGTTAGCATTAGGGTTAGGGTTAAGGGATAGGATTAGGGTTAAGTGTTGGGCTTAGGGTTAGGGTTTAGCGTTAGGGTTATCATTAAGGATTAGGGGTAGGGTCAGGGTTAAATGCTTGGGTGCGGGTAATGGTTAGGGTCAGGGTTAAGGTTCAAGGATAGGGTTAGTGTTAAGGGTTACGGGTAGGTTTAGGGTTCAGGGTTAGAGTTAGCATTAGGACTTAAGGTTAGGATTAGGCGGTAGGTTAGATTTAGGGTTAGATCTAGGCCTTAGGGTAAGGGCTAGCGTTAGGGTTAAGAGATAGGCTTACGTTTAATGCTTAGGATTAGGGTTAGGGTTTGGGGTTAAAGTAAGTGTTAGGGGTTATGTTTAAGGATCAAAGGTTAGGGTTATTTTTAGCTGTAGTGTTAGGGTTAGGGATAAGGGATCCCATTAGCATTAAGAGTCTTCCTTACTGTAGGGTTAAGGGTTAGGCTTAGAGTTAAAGGTTAAGGTTAGGGTCAGTGTTAAGATTTGTGGTGAGGGTTAACGGTTAGGGTAAAGGTTAAACGTTAGGGTTAGGGATTCGTGATTAGTGTTTTTGGTTAGTGTCAGGGTTAGCGGTTAGGAGTTAGTGTTTTATGAAGGGGTATGGTTAGAATTAGGATTGGGGTTAGAGTTACGGTGAGGTATAGGGATTAGGTTTAGGGGTTAGTTTTAGGGTAAAAGGATAGGATTAGGGTTACGGTTTGGGCTTAGGTTTAGGGTTAAAGTTTACTGCTAGGGTTAGGGATAGGGTTCAGGGTTAGCTTTAGGGGTTCTGGTTAGGGTTAGGTGTTAGGTTAGTGTCAGAGTTAGGTCTAGTCGTGAGGGTAAGGTTTAGGGTTAGCTTTAAGAGCTAGGGTTAGGTTTAATGGTTAGGGTTAGGATTAGGGTTAAGGGTTAGGGTAAGGCTTAAGGGTTAGGGTGAAGGGTTAGGGTCAAGGGTTAGGGTTTTTGTTAGGCATAGCGTTGGGGTTAGAGGTAAGGGTTACTGTCAGTGTTAGGGTTGTAGGTAGGGTTACGGTTAGGGTTAGCGGTTTAGAATTAGGGTTAGGGATTAGGTGTCACAGTGATGACTAGGAGATAGGGTTAGAATTATGGGATAGGGGTTGTTCTCAGGAAATGGGTTATGCATTCACGTTAGGATAAGAGGTTAAAGTTAGGCGCACGGTGAGGTTTACGTGTTAAGGGGAGAAATAGGAACAGGGTTGGGTGTTATGTTCAGGGTTAGGGTTATCTGTTAAAGGTATTGTTTATGCTTAGCGCACAGGCCCTGTCTGCATTGGGCGGGCGGGGGGAGTTTAGGGGACTGGGATTGTACCCGGGAACCCACTCTATCATACTCTGGGTATGGGCCCGTGGGTTTCATGCAGGACACAGTGGTAGAGCCTCCTTTCACGTATGGCATGGGAGGATTGAGGCTTTCTGAACTCTAAGAATGCAAGAAGTCTGAGAATTAGATTTAGGGTTAGGATTCTGTTTAGGGTTAAGGATGAAGTTTAGTGTTAGGGTGAGGGCTTAGGGTTATGGAATAGGGTTAGGGTTAAAGGTTACTCTTAGGTTTAATGGTTACACTTTGGTTTAGAGTTGAGGTTTACGGTTAGGGTTAAGATGAGGGGTTAGGGTTAGGTACAGAGTTAGGGTTAAGTGTTAGGTTTAGGGTTGAGGATTAGGATTAGGGTTAGGATTAAAGGTTAGTGTGAGAGTTAACGCTTAGGGTTAAGGTTAAGTGTTAGGGTATAGGGTTAGGGTTTGGGTTCGGGTTAGTTTTAGGGTTAGAGTTATGTGCTATGGTTTGTGTTAGAGGTTAGGGTTAGGTTTACTGGTGACGGTTAGGGCTACGTTTAGGGGTTAGCATTAGGGTTAGGGTTAGGGTTAAGGGATAGGATTAGGGATAAGTGTTGGGCTTAGGGTTAGGGTTTAGTGTTAGGGTTATCATTAAGGATTAGTGTTAGGGTCAGGGTTAAATGCTTGGGTGCGGGTAATGGTTAAGGTCAGGGTTAAGGTTCACGGATAGGGATA
>NW_027182860.1:90000-137500 GCF_041146395.1 Eulemur rufifrons | reverse complement strand
GATTTAGGGGTAGGATTATGATAATGTTTAGGGTTAGGGTTAGTGTTAAGGTGGCGTCTTAGGGTTAGGGGTTAGGGTTAGAGGTTAGGGTTAGGTGTAACAGTTACAGTTAGGTTTATGGTTAAGTTTGAGGGTTAGGGTTAAGGTTTGGGTTTAGCGTTTGGCACAGGGTTAGGCTTCAGTGTTAGCTTTATGGTTAAAGATTAGGATTAGGGTTAGTGTGAGGGTTAATGGTAAGGGTCAAGATTAAGGGTTAGGGTTGGGGTTAGGGTTAGGTTTAGGGTTAGGGCTTAGGGTTAGGCTTAGGGTTAAGGGATAGGATTAGGGTTAAGTGTTGGGCTTATGGTTAGGGTTAAAGTTTAGTGTTAGGGTTAATGTTTAGTGTTATGGTCCAGTTTATGTGTTAGGGTGAGGGTTAACAGTTAGGATTAGGCTTAGGGGTTAGGGATATAGTGAAGGTTCAGTGTTAGGGTTAGGTTTAGGGTTCAGGGTTAGGGTTAGCTTTAGGGGTTATGGTTAGGGTTAGGAGTTAGGTTAGTGTCAGGGTTAGGTCTAGTCGTGAGGGTAAGGTTTAGGGTTAGCTTTAAGAGCTAGGGTTAGGTTTAATGGTTAGGATTAAGATTACGGTTAAAGGTTAGGGTAATGCTTAGGGGTTAGGGTGAAGGGTGAAGGGTTAGGGCTTTTGTTAGGCATAGCGTTGGGGTTAGAACTAAGGGTTCCTTTCAGTGTTAGGGTTGTAGGCAGCGTTACGGTTAGGCTTAGCGGTGGAGAATTAGGGTTAGGGATTAGGTGTTACAGTGATGACTAGGAGATAGGGTTAGAATTATGGGATAGGGGATGTTCTCAGGGAATGGGTTATGCATTAACGTTACGTTAAGAGGTTAAAGTTAGGCTCACGGTGAGGTTTACGTGTTAAGGGGAGAAATAGGAACAGGGTTAGGTGCCATGTTCAGGGTTAGGGTTATCTGTTAAAGGTATCATTTATGCTTAGCGCACGGGCCCTGTCGGCATTAGGCTGGGGGGAGGTTAGGGGGCTGGGATTGTCACCGGGAACCCACTGTATCGGACTCTGGGTATGGGCCCGTGGATTTCATGCAGGACACAGTGGTAGAGCCTCCTTTCACACATGGCACGGGAGGATTGCAGGCTTTCTAAACTCTAAGAAAGCAAGAAGTCTGAGAATTAGATTTAGGGTTAGGATTATGGTTAGGGTTCAGGATGAAGTGTAGTGTTATGGTGAGGGGATGGGGTTACAGATTAGGGTTACGGTTTAAGGTTACTGTTAGGTTTAACGGTTACAGTTCGTTTTGGGGTTGAGGTTTGCGGATAGGGTTAAGATGAGGGGTCAGGGTTTGGTACAGGTTTAGGGTTGTGTTCGGTTTAGGGTTGAAGATTAGGATTAGGGTTAGGATTAAAGGTTAGCATGAGAGTTAACGGTTAAGATTAAGGTTAAGGGTTAGGGTTAGGGTTTAGGTTTAGGGTTAAGGGTTAGGGTTAGTTTTAGGGTTAGAGTTATGTGTTAGGGTTTGTGTTAGAGGTTAGGGTTAGGTTTACTGTTCGTGGTTAGAGTTACGTTTAGGGGTTAGCATTAGGGTTAGGGATTAGGTTTAGGGTAAGTGTTTAGAGTTAGTGTTGGGCTTTAGGCTCGGGGCTTAGGTTCAGGGTCAGAGGTTAGGGTTGGTGGTAGGGCTTAGATTTAGCGGTCAGTTTAAGGGCACAGGACCTGGTTAATCTACGGTGAGAGGGGTGTGGTCGGAGTCACCACAAAAGCACAACATCATTCCCTGGGCCTTGGGACAAAACCTACATGCAGGACTCAGGCAGAGCCTCATCTCACACATGGCATGGCTGTATTGTAGGCTTGCTTCACTCTGGGAATGGAAGTAGTGTGAGAATTAGGGTTAGGTTTGGGGTTAGGGGTTTCGAGTTAGGGGTTAGGTTTCGAGTCAGGGTCAGGTGCTAGGGATTAGTGGTTAGGTTTAGAGTTAGTGTTAGGGGTTAGGTGTTAAGTCTGGGTTGGGGGCCAGGGTTAGGTTTAGGGTTGGGGTTAGCGTTAGGGTTAGGGGTTAGGGTTAAGGGATAGGGTTAGGGTTAAGGGTTAGGCTTAGGGTTAGGGTTCAGGGTTAGGGTTAAGGTTTAGGGTTAGAGTCTGGGTTAAGGGTTAGGGTGAGGCTTAACAGTTAGGGTTAGGGTTAGGGGGTTAGGAATAGGGTTAGGGTTAAGGGTTAGGTTTATGGTTCAGGTTTAAGGTTAGGATTAGGGGTTAGGGTCAGTGTTAAATGTAGGTCAGTGTTGGGGTTAGATCTCTAGGCATTAGCGTATAGGTTAGGGTTAGGGTTAAGTAGGGTTATGTTTAATGGTTAGGATTGGGATTAGCGTTAAGGGTTAGGGTTAAGCTTTAGGGGTTATGACTAAGGATCAATGGTTAGGGTTATTTTTAGGCGTAGGGTTAGGGTAAGGGTTTTAGGGTTAGTGTTAGTGTTGTCGGTAGGGTTAAGGTTAGGGTTGGCGTTTCAGAATTAGGGATTAGGTGTTATGGTTATGGCTAGGAGTTAGGGTTAGAATTACGGTATAGGGCTTGTTCTCAGGGTGTCATGCATTATCGTTAAGATAAGGGGTTAAGTTAAGGTTAGGGTGAGGTTTACGTGTTAAGGTGAGCAGTAGGATCAGGGTTAGGTGTTATGTTCTGGGTTAGGGTTATGGGTGTGGGGTAGGGTTTATGCTTAGGGCACGGGCCCTGTATGCACTAGGAGGCGAAGTTAGGGGTCTGTGATGGTCGCTGGGAGCCCACTCTATCGTACGCAGTGTATGGGCCTCTGGGTTTCATGCAGGACACTGTGGCAGAGCGGGCTTTCATGCATGGCTTAGTAGGATTGTAGGCTTTCAAAACTCTGAGAAAGCAAGTCTGAGAATTAGATTTAGGGTTAGGATTACGGTACGGTTTAGGGATGAAGATTAGCGATAGGGTGAGGGCTTAGGGTTAGGGGTTAGGGTTAGGGTTAGGGTTGTTGGTAGGGTGAAGTTTAGGGTTGGCATTTTAGAATTAGGGATGAGGTGTTACGGTTATGGCTAGGGGTTAGGATTAGAATTATGGGATAGGGCTTCCTCTCAGGGTGTTATGCATTAAGGTTAAGATAAGGGGATAAGTTAGGGTTACGGGGAGGTTTATGTTTTAAGGTGAGCAATAGGATCAGGGTCAGGTGCTATGTTCAGGGTGAGGGTTATCTGTTAGGGGTAGTGTTTATACTTAGCGTACAGGCCCTGTCTGCACTGGGCGGGGGGCTGGGGTTAGGGGGATGGGATTGTCCCCGGGAACCCACTCTATCATACGCTAGGTATGGGCTCCTGGTTTCATGCAAGAGAGAGCTGCAGAGCCCCCTTTTACTCATGGCATGGGAGGATTTTAGGCTTTCTAAACTCTAAGAAAGCAAGAAGTCCGAGAATTAGATTTAGGGGTAGGATTATGATAATGTTTAGGGTTAGGGTTAGTGTTAAGGTGGCGTCTTAGGGTTAGGGGTTAGGGTTAGAGGTTAGTGTTAGGTGTAACAGTTACAGTTAGGTTTATGGTTAAGTTTCAGGGTTAGGGTTAAGGTTTGGGTTTAGCGTTTGGCACAGGGTTAGGCTTCAGTGTTAGCTTTATGGTTAAAGATTAGGATTAGGGTTACTGTGAGGGTTAATGGTAAGGGTCAAGTTTAAGTGTTAGGGTTGGGGTTAGGGTTAGGTTTAGGGTTAGGGCTTAGGGTTAGGGGATAGGATTAGGGTTAATTGTTGGGCTTATGGTTAGGGTTAAAGTTTAGTGTTAGGGTTAATGTTTAGTGTTATGGTCCAGTTTAAGTGTTAGGGTGAGGATTAACAGTTAGGATTAGGCTTAGGGGTTAGGGATATAGTGAAGGTTCAGTGTTAGGGTTAGGTTTAGGGTTCAGGGTTAGGGTTAGCTTTAGGGGTTATGGTTAGGGTTAGGTGTTAGGTTAGTGTCAGGGTTAGGTCTAGTCGTGAGGGTAAGGTTTAGGGTTAGCTTTAAGAGCTAGGGTTAGGTTTAATGGTTAGGATTAGGATTACGGTTAAAGCTTAGGGTAATGCTTAGGGGTTAGGGTGAAGGGTGAAGGGTTAGGGCTTTTGTTAGGCATAGCGTTGGGGTTAGAACTAAGGGTTCCTGTCAGTGTTAGGGTTGTAGGCAGCGTTACGGTTAGGCTTAGCGGTGGAGAATTAGGGTTAGGGATTAGGTGTTACAGTTATGACTAGGAGATAGGGTTAGAATTATGGGATAGGGGATGTTCTCAGGGAATGGGTTATGCATTAACGTTACGTTAAGAGGTTAAAGTTAGGCTCACGGTGAGGTTTACGTGTTAAGGGGAGAAATAGGAACAGGGTTAGGTGCCATGTTCAGGGTTAGGGTTATCTGTTAAAGGTATCATTTATGCTTAGTGCACGGGCCCTGTCGGCATTAAGCTGGGGGGAGGTTAGGGGGCTGGGATTGTCACCGGGAACCCACTGTATCGGACTCTGGGTATGGGCCCGTGGGTTTCATGCAGGACACAGTGGTAGAGCCTCCTTTCACACATGGCACGGGAGGATTGCAGGCTTTCTAAACTCTAAGAAAGCAAGAAGTCTGAGAATTAGATTTAGGGTTAGGATTATGGTTAGGGTTCAGGATGAAGTGTAGTGTTATGGTGAGGGAATAGGGTTACAGATTAGGGTTACGGTTTAAGGTTACTGTTAGGTTTAACGGTTACAGTTCGTTTTGGGGTTGAGGTTTGCGGATAGGGTTAAGATGAGGGGTTAGGTTTTGGTACAGGGTTAGGGTTGTGTTAGGTTTAGGTTTGAAGATTAGGATTAGAGTTAGCATTAAAGGTTAGCATGAGAGTTAACGGTTAAGATTAAGTTTAAGGGTTAGGGTTAGGGTTTAGGTTTAGGGTTAAGGGTTAGGGTTAGTTTTAGGGTTAGAGTTATGTGTTAGGGTTTGTGTTAGAGGTTAGGGTTAGGTTTACTGTTCACGGTTAGGGTTACGTTTAGGGGTTAGCATTAGGGTTAGGGATTAGGTTTAGGGTAAGGGTTTAGAGTTAGTGTTGGGCTTTAGGCTCGGGGCTTAAGTTCAGGGTCAGGGGTTAGGGTTGGTGGTAGGGCTTAGATTTAGCGGTCAGTTTAAGAGCACAGGACCTGGTTAATCTACGGTGAGAGGGGTGTGGTCGGAGTCACCACGAAAGCACAACATCATTCCCTGGGCCCTGGGACAAGACCTACATGCAGGACTCAGGCAGAGCCTCATCTCACACATGGCATGGCTGTATTGTAGGCTTGCTTCACTCGGGAATGGAAGTAGTGTGAGAATTAAGGTTAGGGTTGGGGTTAGGGGTTTCGAGTTAGGGTTTAGGTTTCGAGTCAGGGTTAGGTGCTAGTGGTTAGGGGTAGAGTTAGTGTTACGGGTTCGGTGTTAATTCTGGGTTAGGGGGCCAGGGGTAGGTTTAGGGTTGGGGTTAGTGTTATCGTTAGCGGTTAGGGTTAATGGATAGGGTTAGGGTTAAGTGTAGGCTTAGGGTTAGGGTTCAGGGTTAGGGTTAAGGTTTAGGGTTAGGGTCAGGGTTAAGTGTTAGGGTTAGGGTTAGGGTGTTATGGTTAAGGATTAGGTTTATTGTTCAGGTTTAAGGTTAGCATTATGGGTTTGTGTTACTTCTAACTGTAGGTCAGTGTTGGGGTTAGAACTCTAGGCATTAAGGTAAAGGTTAGAGTTTGGGTTAAGAGTTGGAGTTATGTTTAATGGTTAGGATTGGGATTAGGGTTAAGGGTTAGGGTTAAGGTTAGGGGTTATGACTAAGGATCAACGGTTACGGTTATTTTTAGGCGTAGGGTTAGGGTAAGGGGTTAGGGTTACTGTTAGTGTTGTTGGTAGGGTTAAGGTTAGGGTTGGTGTTTCAGAATTAGAGATTAGGTGTTATGCTTATGGCTAGGAGTTAGGGTTAGAATTACAGTATAGGGCTTGTTCTCAGGGTGTCATGCATTAACGTTACGATATTGGGTTAAAATTAGGGTTATGGTGAGGTTTACGTGTTAAGGTGAGCAGTAGGATCAGGGTTAGGTGTTATGTTCTGGGTTAGGGTTATGGGTGAGGGGTAGTGTTTATGCTTAGGGCATGGGCCCTGTATGCCCTAGGAATCGATGTTAGGGGTCGGTTGTGGTCGCTGGGAACCCACTCTATCGTACGCTGTGTATGGTCCTCTGGGTTTCTTGCAGGACACTGTGGCAGAGCCGGCTTTCATGCATGGCTTAGTAGGATTGTAGGCTTTCAAAACTCTGAGAAAGCAAGAAGTCTGAGAATTAGATTTCGGGTTAGGATTACGGTACGGTTTAGGGATGAAGATTAGTGATAGGGTGAGGGCTTAGGGTTAGAGGTTAGGGTTAGGGTTAGGGTTGTTTGTAGGGTGAAGTTTAGGGTTGGCATTTTAGAATTAGGGATGAGGTCTTATGGTTATGGCTGGGGATTAGGATTAGAATTATGGGATAGGGCTTCTTCTCAGGGTGTTATGCATTAAGGTTAAGATAAGGGGATAAGTTAGGGTTACGGGGAGGTTTATGTTTTAAGGTGAGCAATAGGATCAGGGTCAGGTGTTATATTCAGGGTGAGGGTTATCTGTTAGGGGTAGTGTTTATACTTAGCGTACAGGCCCTGTCTGCACTGGGCGGGGGGCTGGGGTTAGGGGGATGGGATTGTCCCCGGGAACCCACTCTATCGTATGCTGGATATGGGCTCCTGGGTTTCATGCAGGACACAGTGGTAGAGCCCCCTTTTACTCATGGCATGGGAGGATTTTAGGCTTTCTAAACTCTGAGAAAGCAAGAAGTCTGACAATTAGATTTAGGGGTAGGATTATGGTAATGTTTAGCGAGGAAGATTAGTGTTAGGGTGGGCTCTTAGGGTTAGGGGTTAGGGTTAAAGGTTTGTGTTATTTTTAACAGTTACAGTTACGTTTATGGTTAAGTTTCAGGGTTAGGGTTAAGGTTTGGTTTTATCGTTTGGCACAGGGTTAGGCTTCAGTGTTAGCTTTATGGTTAAAGATTAGGATTAGGGTTAGGGTTAAGGGTTAGTGTGAGGGTTAATGGTAAGGTTCAAGATTAAGGGTTAGGGTTGGGCTTAGGGTTAGGAATAAGGCTTCGTGTAACATTTAGGTTTAGAGTTAAGTGTTATGGTTATGGCTAGAAGTTAGGGTTAGGTTTAGGGTTCATGGTTAGGGTTACATTTAGGGGTTCGGGTTACGGGTTAAGTTTAGGGCGAGTGTTTAGTGTTACTGTTGGGCGTTAGGATAAGGGCCGAGGTTTAGGGTTAGGATTTAGGTTTAGTGTTAGGGCTTAGATTTAGTGGTTAGTTTAAGGGCACATGCTCTGTTTAATCTATGGTGGGAAGGGTGCAGACTGGGTCGCCTCAACACCACACCATCGTACTTGGGCCTTGGGCCCAGACCTACATGCAGGACTCAGGCAGAGCCTCTTCTCACTCGTGGCATGGCTCTATTGTAGGCTTGGTCAACTCTGAGAACGAAGGAAGTGTGAGAATTAGGGTTATGGTTAGGGTTATGTGTTTGGGGTTAGAGGTTTGGGTTTGAGTGAAGTTTAGTGGTTAGGAATTAGAAGTTAGGATTAGTGTGTCAGGGGTTAGGTGTTAGGTTTTTGTAAGGGGCTAGCGTTAGATTTAGGTTTAGGGTTAATGTTCAGGTGGGTTAGGGGTCAGCGTTAGGGTTAGGTTTACAAGATAGGATTAAGGTAAAGGGTGAAGGCTTAAGATTAGCAGTAAGGGTTAAGGTTAGGGTTAAGGGTTAGGGTTTCGGTCCAAGTTAAGGGTGAGAGTGAGGGTTAACAGTTGCGATTAGGGTAATGGTTTAGGGATAGTAATAGGTTTAAGGGATAGGGTTAGGGTTAGGTTTAGGGTTCGGGGTTAGGGTTAGCATTAGCGGTTAGGGTTAGGGTTAGGGGTTAGGGTTACAGTTAGGGTTAGGTCTAGGCATTATGGTAATGGTTCGTGTTAGGGTTAAGAATTAGGGTTAGGTTTAATTGTTAGGATTATGATCAGGGTAATGGTTAGGGTTAGGGTTAGCGGTTAGAGTTAGGGTTAGTGTTAGGGTTGTTTGTAGGGTGAAGGTAATGTTTAGCAGTTTAGAATTAAGTTTAGGGATTAGGTGTTACGGTTATGCTAGGAGTTAGGCTTAGAATTAAGGGATAGGGTTTGTTCTTAGGGTAAGTGTTATGCAATAACATTAGGATAGGGGTTAAAGTTAGGGTTACAGTGAGGTTTACGTGTTAAGGTGAACAATAACATCAGGGTTAGGTGTTATGTTCAGGGTTAGGGTTATGGGTGAGGTGCAGGGTTTTTGCTTAGGGCATGGGCCCTGTCAGCACTAGCAGGGGGAGTTAGGGGGCTGTGATTGTCCCCGGGAACCCACTCTATTGTACACAGAGTATGGGCTCCTGGGTTTCATGCAGGACACTGTGGCAGAGCCAGCTTTCACGCATGGCTTTGGAGAATTGTAGGCTTTTAAAACTCTGAGATAGCAAGAAGTCTGAGAATTAGATTTAGGGTTAGGATTATGGTTAGGGTTAGGGATGAAGATTAGTCAGGGAGAGGGCTTAGGGTTAGGGCTTAAGCTTCGAGTGAGGATTAGGGGTTAGGGAGTAGGTGTTGGGTTTAGTGATAGGGTTAGGGCTTAGGGGTTAGGGTTGGGTTAGGGGCTAGGGTTAGATTTAGAGTGGGGTTAGGGTTAGCGTTATGGGTTAGGGTTAGGGTTAAGGGATAGGATAAGGGTTAAGCGTTAAGGCTTAGGGTTAGCGTTAAGTGTTAGGTTTAGTTTTAAGGGTTAGGGTTACAGTTCGAGTTAAGGGTTAGTGTGGGGTTAACGGTTAGGGCTAGGGTTATGGGTTAAGGATAGAGTTAGGTTTAAGGCTTAGGATTAGGGTTCAGTGTTAGGGTTAGCATTAGGGATTAGGGTTAGGGTTAGGGGTTACGTTTACTCTTAGGGTTAGGTCTAGGCATTAGGGTACGTGTTAGTGTTAGGCTTAAGAGTTAGGGTTAGGTTTAATTGTTAGGATTAGGATCAGGGTTAAGGGTTAGGGTTAAGTGTCAAGTGTTACGGTTATTTTTAGGTGTACGGTTAGGGTTAGCGGTTAGGGTTAGGGTTAGTTTGTAGGGATAAGGTAATGTTTAGCAGTTTTGAATTAGCCTTAGAGATTAGGTGTTACAATTGTGGCTAGGAGTTAGGGTTAGAATTAAGGGATAGGGGTTGTTCTTAGGGTAAGTCTTATGCATTAACGTTAGGATAACAGGTTGAAGTTAGAGTTATGGTGACGTTGATGTGTTAAGGTGAGCAATAGTATCAGGGTGAGCTGTGATGTTCAGGGTTAGGGTTATGGGTGAGGGGTAGTGTTTATGCTTATATCACGAGCCCTCTCTGCTCTAGGAGGGGGCTTAGAGGGCTGGGATAGATGCCGGAAGCCACTCTATCATACACTGGGTATGGGCCCCTTGGTTTCATGCCGGACACAGTGGCCAAGCCTCCTTCTACACATGGCATGGGAGGATTGTAGGCTTTGTAAACTCTGAGAAAGCAAGAAGTCTGAGAATTAAATTTAGGGCTAGGATTAGGGTTAGGGTTAGCAATATAGGTTACTGTTATGGTGAGGGCTTAGGGTTAGGGGTTTCAGTTAGGGTCAGGGTTAAAGGTTAGTGTTAGGTTTAACAGTTACAGTTAGGTTTAGGGTTAAGCTTTAAGGTTTAAGCTTAGGGTTAAGATTAGGGGTTAGGTTTTGGTACAGGGTAAGGGTTAAGTGCTAGGTTTAGGCTTAAAGATTAGGATTAGGGTTAGGGTTAAGGTTTAGTGTGAGGGTTAACGGTTAGGGTTAAGGTTAAGTGTCAGATTTATGGGTTAGGGTTAGGGTTAAGTGTTCATGTTAGGTTTAGGGTTAGAGTTAAGTGTTATGGTTAGGGTTAGGGGTTTGGGTTAGGTTTAGGGTTCATGGTTAAGGTTACATTTAGGGGTTAGGTTTAGGGTAAGCGTTTAGTGTTAGTGTTGGGCATTAGGGTCAGGGCTTAGGTAGGGTTAGGGGTTAGGGTCAGTGTTTGGGCTTTGATTTGGCGGTTAGTTTAAGGGTACAGGACCTGTGTAATCTATGGTGAGAAGGGTGCAGAATGTTTCCATGCGACACCACACCATCGGATCCTGGGCCTTTGGCCCAGACCTACTTGCAGGACTCATGCGGAAACTCTACTCACGCATTGCATGGTTGTATTTTAGGCTTGGTTAACTCTGAGAATGGAAGTAGTGTGAGAAATAGGGTTATGGTTAGGGTTAAGGGTTTGGTGTTAGGGGTTAGGGTTCAAGTGAGGTTTAGTGGTTAGGGACTAGGATTTAGGGTTAGTGTTAGGGTTAGGGGTTAGTTTTGCGTTAGGGGCTAGGGTTAGATTTATGGTTGGGGTTAGTGTTAGGGTTAGGATTAGGCATCAGGGTTAGTGTTAGGGTTAAAGGATAGGATTGGCGTTAAGTGTTTAGGCTTAGGGTTTGTGTTAAGTGTTAGGGTTGGGGTTTAGGCTTAGGGTTACGGTTTGAGTTAAGCTCTAGGGTGAGGGTTAAAGATTAGGCTTAGGATTATTGGTTAGGGATAGAGTTATGTTTAAGGGTTAGGGATAGGTTTAGGTTTAGGGTTCAGTGTTAGGGTTAGCATTAGGGGTTAGGGTTAGGGTTAGGGGTTAGGCGTAGTGATGTATTAAGGGCTATGGTTAGAATTAGGATTGGGGTTAGTGTTAGGTTTAGGGTTAGGGGTTAGGTTTAGGGTTAAGGGATAGGATTATGGTTAAGGGTTGGGCGTAGCTTTAGGGTTAAGATTTAGTGTTAGGGTCCGGTTTAAGGGTTAGGGTGAGGGTTAACGGTTAGGGTTAGGGTTGGGGTTAGGGGTTAGGGATATAGTTAGTATTAAGTGTTAGAGTTAGGTTTAGGGTTCGGGGTTAGGGTTAGCTTTAGGGGTTATGATTAGGGTTAGGTGTTAGTTTAGTGTTAGTGTTAGGTCTAGGCGTCAGGGTAAGGTTTAGGGTTAGGGTTAAGAGCTAAGGTTGGGTTTAGTGGTTAGGATTAGGGTTAGGGTTAGGAGTTAGGGTAAAGGGTCAAGGGTTAGCATTATTTTTAGCCATAGCTTTGGCGTTAGGAGTAAGGGTTAGGTTCAGTGTTAGGGTAACAGTAGGTTACCGTAACAGTAACTACGTAGGGTAACAGTTAGTGTTAGTGGTTTAGAATTAGGGTTAGGGATTAGTTGTCACAGTTATGACTAGGAGATAGGGTTAGAATTATGGGATAGGGGTTAATCTCAGGGTAAGTGTTATGCATTAACGTTAGGATAAGAGGTTAAAGTTCAGGTTACGGTGAGGTTTACATTCTAAGGTGAGCAATAGAATCAGGGTTAAATGTTATTTTCAGGGTTAGAGTTTTGGGTGAGGTGTAGAGTTTATGCTTAGGGCACGGGCCTTGTCTGCATTAGGCGGGGGGGGGGAGTTAGGGGGCTGGGATTGTCACCAGGAACCCACTCTATCGTACTCTGGTTATGGGCCCCGGCGGTTCATTCAGGACACAGTGGAAGAGCCTCCTTTCACGCATGGCATGGGAGGATTGTAGGCTTTCTAAACTCTAAGAAAGCAAGAAGACTGAGAATTAGATTTAGGGTTAGGGTTAGGGTTCGGGTTAAGGATCAAGGTTAGTATTAGGGTGAAGGCTTAGAGTTAGGGGTTACGGGTAGCGTTACAGGTTACTCTTAGTTTTAACCGTTACAGTTAGGTTCAGGGTTAAGGTTTATGGTTAGGTTTAAGGTTAGGGTTTAGGGTTTGGTACAGGATTAGGGTTAAATATTAGGTTTAGGGTTAAAGATTACGATTAAGGTTAGGTTTAAAGGTTAGTGTGAGGGTTAACAGTCAGGGTTAAAGTTAAGAGTTAGGGTTAGGGTTAGTGTTAGGATTAAGGGTTCATGTTAGGTTTAGGGTTAGAGTTAAGTGCTATGGTTAGCGCTCGAGGTTAGGGTTAGGTTTAGGGTTCACAGTTAGGGTTACGTTTAGAGGTTAGCATTAGGGTTAGGGATTAGCTTTAGGGTAAGAGTTTAGAGTTAGTGTTGGGCTTTAGGCTCAGGGCTTAGGTTTAGGGTCAGAGGTTAGGGTTGATGTTAGGGCTTAGATTTAGTGGTTAGTTTAAGGGCACAGGACCTGTTTATTCTACAGTGAGAGGGGTTAGGGTTAGGGTTAGGGTTGTCGTAGGGGTTAAGGTTAGATTTAACCTTGGGGTTAGTGTTAGGGTTAGGATTAGGGGGTTAGTGTTAGGGTTAGCGGTTAAAAACACCTACAGCCAGCCCTAACCCGATTTCTGACACTTCTTCCATTCTCAGAGTTAACCAAGCCTACAATACAGCCATGTCATGCGTGAGAAGAGGCTCCACCTGAGTCCTGTATGTAGGTCTTGGCCCAAGGCCCAGCGTACGGTGGTGTTGTGTCGCAGCGACCCTGTGCACCACTCTCACCATAGATTAAACAGGTCCTGTGCCCTTAAACTAACCGCTAAATCTCAGCCCTAACACTAATCCTAACCCCTAACCCTAAAAGTTATCCTTAACCCTACTGTTAACACTCAAACTAACCCTTAACTCTAACCCTTGTCATGATCTTTAACCCTAACCCTAACACTTAACCCTAACCCTGTACCAAACCATAACCCCTAAGCTTAACCCTAACCCTAAACCTAAACCCTAAGTCTAACTGTAACTGTTAAACCTAACAGTAACTTTTAACCCTAAAACTAACCGTATCCCCTTACCCGAAGCCCTCACCCTAAGATTAAACTTCATCCCTAACCATAACGATAATCCTAACCTTAAATCTAATTCTCAGACTTCTTACTTTCTTAGAGATTTGAAAGCTTACAAACCTCCTTTACCATGCGTGAAATCAGGCTCTGCCAGAGTGTCCTACAAGAAACCCATGGGCCCATACCCTGCATACGATAGAGTGGGTTTCTGGTGACAATCGCATCCCCCTCAATCCCACTCCTAGGGCAGACAGGGCCCATACCCTAAGCAAAACCCTACCCCTCACTCATAATTCTAACCCTGATCCTATTGCTCACCTTAACACATAAACCTCACCGTAAACCTAACTTTAACCACTTATCCTAACATTAATGCATAACACTTATGCTAAGAACAACCCCTATCACTTAATTCTAACCCTAACTCCTAGCCATAACAGTAACCCCTAATCCCTAACCCTAATTCTAACCACTAAACATTACCTTAACCCTACAAACAACCCTAATACTAACCCTAACCTTAAACGCTAACCCTAACCTTATCCCTAAACATAACCTTAAAAGTTTACCCTAAACCCTAACCCTATCCCCTAACCCTAAGCCTAACCCTTAATTCTGATCCTAATCCTAACAATTAAACCTAACCCTAACCCTTAACCCTAACACTAACCCTTACCTTAATGCCGAGACCTAATCTTAGCAGTAAAGCTACCTCTAACCCTAACCCTAGACCTTAAACCTAACACTATCCCTAACTTATAACCCTAACCCTAACTGTTAACCCTCACCCTAACCCTTAACTCGGACCATAACCCTAACCCTTAACCCTAACCCTATCCCTTAATGCTAACCCTAAGCCTTAACCCTTAACCCTAATCCTATCCCTTAACCCTAACCCTAACCCCTAACCCTAACCCTAACCCCAACCCTAAATCTATCTCTAGTCCCTAACCCAACCCTAACCGTTAACCCCTAATGCTAACATTAACCCTAACCCCTAATCCCTAACACCTAACCCTCACGCGAACACTAACCCCTAACCCCAAACACCTAACCCTAATCATAACCATAATTCTCACACTTCCTCCATTCTCAGAGTTAGCCAAGCCTACAATAAAACCATGCCATGCGTGAGAAGAGGCTCTGCCTGAGACCTGCATGTAGGTCTGGGCCCAAGGCCTAGGGTACAATGGTGTGGTGTGGCGATGACCCATTCTGCACACTTCTCACCATAGATTACACAGGTCCTGTGCCCTTAAAATAACCTCTAAATCTAAGCCCTAACGCTAACTCTAACACTAACCCTTAACCCTAAACTTAAGCCCTGACCCTAACGCCCAACACTAACATTAAACCCTTACCCTAATCCTTACCCATAACCCTAATGCCTAAACGTAACCCTAACGATGAACCCTAAACCTAACCCTAACCCCAAACCCTAACCATAACACTTAACTCTAACCCTAAACCTAACACGAACACTTAAACCTAAACTTAACCACTAACCCTAACACTTAACCTTAACCCTAACCGTTAACTCTCACACTAACCCTTAAACCTAACCCTAATCGTAATCTTTAACCCTAAACCTAACAGTTAACCCTTACCCTGTACCAAAACCTAACCCCTAACCTTAACCTTAACCCTAACACTTGACCCTAAAGCTAACTGTAACCATTAAACCTAACACTAACCTTTAACCCTGACCGTAACTCTAACCCCTAACCCTAAGCCCTCACCCTAATGCTAAACTTTATCCTTAACACTAACCATAATCCTATCCCTAAATCTAATTCTCAGACTTCTTGCTTTCTCAGAGTTTAGAAAGCCTACAATCCTCCCATGCCATGCGTGAAAAGAGGCTCTGCCACTGTGTCCTGCATGAAACCCAGGGACCCATACCCAGTGTACGATAGAGAAAGTTCTCGGCCACAATCCTAGACCCCTAATCCTCCCGCCTAGTGCAGACAGGGCCCGTGCCCTAAGCATAAAAAGTACGCCTAACATATAACCCTAACCTTGAACGTAACACCTAACCCTGATCCTACTGCTCACCTTATCATGTAGACCACACTGTAACCCTAACTTTAACCGCATCTCCTAAAGTTAATGCATAACACTTACACTGAGAACAACGCCTATCCCATAATTCTAACCCTAAATCTTAGCCACAACCATAAAACCTAATCCCTAACCCTAATTCTAAACTGCTAACCCTAACCTTAACACTACCAACAACCCTAACACTAACCCTAACCCTAACCCTCACCCCTAATCCTACCCTATGCCTAAAAGTAACCCTAACTCCTAACCCTTATCCCTAACCAAAAGCCCTGTCCCTAACCATAAGACATAAGTCTCACCCTTATACCCTAACCCTAATACGAATCCTTAAGCCTAACCCCCAATCCTAACAATTAACCTTAACCCTAACTGTTAACGCTCACCCTAACCCTTAAATCAGACCAAAACCCTAACATTTAACCCTAACCCTAATCCCTAATGCTAACCCTAAGCCTTAACCCTTTACCCTAATCCTATCCCTTAAGCCTAACCCTAACCCTAATTCCTAACCCTAACCATAATCCCTAACCCTAACCCTAACACTAACCCTAACTCTGAATCTAACCCTAGCCCCTAAACCAACACTAACCCCTAACCCCTAACCCTAACACTAACACTAACTCCTAATTTCTAACCCCTGAACCACACTCGAACCCTAACCCCTAACCCCAAACAATTAACCATAACCATAACCCTAATTCTCACACTTCCTCCATTTTCAGAGTTCACCAAGCCTACAATAGAGCCATGCCATGAGTGAGAAGAGGCTCCGCCTGAGTCCTGCATGTAGGTCTGGGCCCAAGGCCCAGGTACGATGGTGTGGTGTCAAGGGGACCAATTCTGCACCCTTCTCACCATAGATTAAACAGGTCCTGTGCCCTTAAACTAACCGCTAAATCTAAGCCCTAACACTAAACCTAAACGCTAACCCTAAACCTAAGCCCTTATCCTAATGCCCAACACTAACACCAAACACTCACCCTAAACCTAACCCGTAACCCTAACCCCTAAACGTAACCCTAACCATGCACCCTATATCTAACCCTAACCCCTAACCCTAACCATAACACTTAACTCTAACCCTAAACTAACATAAACCCTTAACACTAAACCTAATCCCTAACCCTCATGCTTAACCCTAACCGTTAATCCTCACACTTACCTTTAAACCTAACCCTAATTGTAATCTTTAACTCTAAACTTAACACTTAAACCTTAACCTGTACCAAAACCTATCCCCTAAACTGAACCCTAACACTAAACCTTAACGCTAAACCTAACTGTAACTGTTAAACCTAACACTGACCTTTAACTCTGACCCTAAACCTAACCCCTAACCCTAAGGCATCACCTTAACACTAAACTTCATCCCTAATTCTAACCATAATCCTAACCCTAAATCTAATTCTCAGACTTTTTCTTTCTCAGAGTTTAGAAAGCCTATAATCCTCCCATGCCATGTGTGAAAGGAGGCCCTGCCACTGTGTCCAGGGGCCAATACCCAGCATACGATAGAGTGATTTCCCGGCGAATATGCTAGCCCCCTAACCTCTCCGCCTAGTGCAGACAAGGCACGTGCCCTAAGCATAAACACAACCCCTAACCAATAACCCTAACCATAACTGTTAACTCTCACCCTAACATTTAACCCTGACACTAACCCTAACCCGTAAACCTATCCCTAAACCTTTACCCAAAGCCTAAGCCTTAACTCTAACACTATCATTTAACCCTAGCCCTAACCCCTAAATGTTACACTAACCATGAACCCTAAGCCTAACCGTAACCCCTAACACTAACCATAACACTTAACTGTAACCCTAAACCTAACAAGACCCCTTAACCCTAACACTAACCCCTAACCCTAGCCCTTAAACTTAACCCTAAACTTTTACCCTCACACTAACCTTTAACACTAACCATAATGCTAATCTTTAACCCTAAACCTAACACTTAACTCTTACCCTGTACGAAACCCTAACCCCTGACCTTAACCCTGACAATAAACCTTAACCCTAAACCTAACTTTAACCGTTAAAACTAACACTAACCTTAACCCTAACTCTAACCCTAACCCTTAACCCTAAGCCCTCACCCTAACACTAATCGTCATCCCTAATCCTAACCATAATCCTATCCCTAAATCTTAATCTCAGACGTCTTCCTCTCTCAGAGTTTAAAAAGCCCTCACCCTAAAATTTAACCCTAAACCTAACTGTAACTGTTTAAACTAACACTAATCTTTAACCATAACCCTAACCCTTAACCTGAACCCTAAGCCAAACTCTTAACCCTAATCCTATCCCTTAACCCTAACTCTAATCCCTAACTCGAACACTAACACTAACCCCAACCCTAAACCTAACCCTAGCCCCTAACCCAACCCTCACCCCAACACCTAACCCTAACACTAACCCTAACCCCTAATGCCTAACCCCTAACCCTCATTTGAACACTCTCTCCTAAACCCAAATCCCTAACCCTAACCATAACCCTAATTCTCACACTTCTTCCATTCTAAGAGTTAACCAAGCCTACAATACAACCATGCTATGCATGAGAACAGGCTCCCCCTGATTCCTGCATGTAGGTCTGAGCCCAAGGCCCAGGGTACAATGCTGTGGTGTCTCAGCGACCGATTCCACACCCTTCTCACCATAGATTAAACAGGTCCTCTGACCTTAAACTAATCGCTAAATCTAAGTCCTAACACTAACCCCTACCCTAAACAGAAACCCTGACCCAAACTCCCTTCACTAACACTATACCCTTACACCAAACCTAACCCCTAAACCTAACCCCTAAACATAACCTTAACCATGAACCCTAAACCTGAACCTAAACCCTAACACTTAAGTGTAACCCTAAACCTAACACGAACCCCTAATCCTAACCCTAAACCCTAACCCTAACCCTTCACCTTAACCCTAACCGTTAACCCTCAGCTAACCCTTAAACCTAACACTAATCCTAATCTTTACCCCTAAGCCGAACACTTAACCCTAACCCTGTACCAAACCCTAATCCCTAACACTAAGCCCTCTCCCTAACACTAAACTTCATCCCTAACCCTAACCGTAATCCTAACCCTAAATCTAATTCTCAGACTTCTTGCTTTCTCAGAGTTTAGAAAGCCTACAATCCTCCCATGCCATGCATGAAAGGAGGCTCTGCCACTGTGCCCTGCATGAAACCCAGAGGCCCATACCCAGCATACGATAGAGTGGGTTCCTGGTGACAATCCCAGCCTCCGAGCCCCCCCACCTAGTGAAGACAGGGCCTGTGCCCTAAGCATAAACACTGCCCCTAACCCATAACCATAACCCTGATCATAACATCTGACCCTGATCCTATTGCTCACCTTAACATGTAAAACTCACCATAACCCTAACCCTAACCCCTTATCCTAACGTTAATGAATAATACTTACCCTGAGGACAACACCTATCCCATAATTCTAACCCTAACTCTTATTCATAACTGTAAAACCTAATACCTAATTGTAAGCTGCTAACCCTAAATTTAACCCTACCAACAGCCCTAACACTAACCCTAACCCTAACCCTTGATCCTTAAGCCTAAACGCTAACCCTAACCCTAACCCTAAGTATAAACTCTACCCCTCACCCATAACCCTAACCCTGAACATAAAACCTAACCCTGATCCTATTGCTCACCTTAACACGTAAAGCTCACCGTAACACTAACTTTAACCGCTTACCCTAACTTTAAGCATAAAACTGACCCTGAGACCAACCCCTATGCCATAATTCTAACCCTAACTCCTTACCATAACCATAACACCTAATCCCTAACCCTAATTCTAAACTGCTAAACCTAACCTTAAGCCTACAAAAAACCTTAACGGTAACACTAACCCTAACACCTAATCCTAACCCTGTGCCTGAAAATAAACCTAACCCTTAACCTTTAACCCTAATGCTAACCCATAACCCTAACCATAACACTTTACTCTAACCCTAAATCTAACACGAACGCTTAACACTAGCCCTAAACCCTAACCCTAACCCTTAAACACAAACCTAACCGTTAACACTCACACTAACCGTCAACCCTAATCCGAATTCTAATCTTTAACCCTAAACCTAACACTTAACCCTAACCCTGTACCAAACCCTAACCCCTAACCATAACCCTCACCCTAAAACGTAACCCTAAACCTAACTGTAACCGTTAAACCTAACTCTCACATTTAACCTTTACTCTACCCATAATCCCTAGCCCTAATCCCTCACCCTAGCACTAACCTCATTCCTAACCCTAACTATAATCCTAACCCTAAATCTAATTATCAGACTTCTTGCTTTCTCAGCGTTAGAAAGCCTACAATCCTCCCATGCCATGAATAAAAGGAGGCTCTACCACTGTGTCCTGCCGGAAACCCCAGTGCCCATACTCAGCATACACTAGAGTGGGTTCCCGACGACAATCGCAACCCCAAACCCCTCCCCCCCTGCCTAGTGCAGACAGGGCCCGAGTCGTAAGCATAAACCCTACCCCTCACCCCTAACCATAACCCTGAACATAACACCTGACCCTGATCCCATTGCTCACCTTAAAATGTAAATCTCACCATAACCCTAAATTTAACCCCTTATCATAACGTTAATGCATAACACTTACCCTGAGAACAACTCCTATCTCTGAATTCTAACCCTAACTCCAAGCCATAACCATAACACCTAATCCCTAATGCGAATTCTAAACTGCTAACCCTAACCTTAAACCTACCATCAAACCAAACAGTACCCTAGCCCCTAACTTTAAAACTATGCCTAAAAATAACCCTAACACTTCACCCTTAATCCTAACCCCTAACTCTAACCCTAACCCTATCCCTAAGACCCTAACCATAACCCTAACTGTTAACCCTCACCCTAACACGTAACCCTGAACTTAACCCTAAACCTTAACACTAACCCTTAACCCTAACCCTAAGCCAAACCCTTAACCATAATCCTATCCTTTAACCCTAAACGCTAACCCTAATATTAACCCCAACCCTAACCCTAACCCTAACCCCTATCCCTAACACTAACCCTAACTCCTAATCCCTAGGACCTAACCCTGACTCGAACCATAATCCCAAACTCCAAACCCCTAACCCAAACCCTAACCCTGATTCTCACACTACTTCCATTCTCAGAGTGAAGCAAGCCTACAATACAGCTATACTATGCGTGAGATGAGGCTCCACCTGAGTCCTGCATGTAGGTCCTTTCCCAAGGATCAGGGAACGATTTTGTGCTTTCGTGGAGACTCCGACAGCACCCTTCTCACCGTAGATAAAACAGGTCCTGTGCCCTTAAACTAAAAGCTAAATCTCAGCCCTAACACTAACACTAACCCCTAACCGTAAACATAAGCTCCGACCGTAACGCTGAACACGAACTCTAAAACCTTACCCTAAACCTAATCCCTAACCCTAACACTAACCCTTAAACATAACACTAACCATGAACCCTAAACCTAACCCTAACCATAACACTTAACGCTAACCCTAAAGCCTACACGAAGACTTATTCCTAACACTAACAAAAACCCTAGCCCTTAGTCTTGATCCTTATCATTAACCCTCACACTAGCCCTTAACCCTAACCCTAATCCTAATCTTTAACCCTAAAGCTAAAACTTAAGCCTAACACTGTACCAAACGCTAAACCTTAACCTTAACCCTAACCCTAAAACATAACCATAAACCTGACTGTAACGGTTAAACCTAACACTAACCTTTAACCCTAACCACTGACCTTCAGAACTCACCCTAACACTAACCTTCATCCCTAAACATTACCATAAACCTACCCCTAAATCTAATTCTCAGACTTCTTGCTTTCTCAGAGTTTAGAAAGCCTACAATTCCCCCTTGTCATGAGTAAAAGGAGGCTCTGCCACTGTGTCCTGCAAGAAACCCGGGGGCCCATAACTAGTGCATGATAGAGCAGGTTCCCAGTGGCAATCCTAGTCCCTAACCCCCCCTTCCTGGTGAAGACAGGGCCCGTGCGCTAAGCAAAAACACTATCCCTAACAGATAACCCTAACTCCAAACATAAAACCTAACCCTGATCCTGTTGCTCACCTTAAAACATAAACCTAACCATAACACTAATTTATCCCCTTATGTTAACATTAATGCATAGCACCCAAAGAAGAAGCCCTATCCCATAATTCTAAACCTAACCCCTAGCCATAACCATAACACCTCATCCATATTCTAAAGTGCCAACCCTAAACTTCAACCTACCATCAACCCTAACCCTAACCCTAACCCTTAACCCTAAGCCCTCACCCTAACACTAATCTTCATCCCTAAACCGTGCCGTAATCCTAACCCGAAATCTAATTCTCAGACTTCTTGCTTTCTCAGAGTTTTGAAAGCCTACAATCCTACTAAGCCATGCATGAAAGCCCGCTCTGCGACAGTGTCCTGCAGGAAACCAGAGGCCCATACACTGCATACGATAGAGTAGGTTACCAGCGACCATCACAGACCCTTATCTTTGCCTCCTAGTGCATACAGGGCCCGTGCCCAGAGCATAAACCCTACCCCTCACCCATAAGACTAACCCAGAACATAACACCTAACCCTGATCATACTGCTCACCTTAAGAGGTAAAGCTCACCATAACCCTAACTTTAACACCTTATCTTAACGTTAATGCATGACACCCTGAGAAAAAGCACTATACTGTAATTCTAACGCTAACTCCTAGCCATAACCATAACACCTGATCCCGAATTCTGAAACGCCAACCCTAACCTTAACCCTACCAACAACACTAACACTAACCCTAACACCTTACCCTAACCCTACGCATAAAAATAACCATAACCGTTGATCCTTAGTCATAACCCCTAACCTTAACCCTAACACTTAACCCTAATCCCAAGCCTAACCATTAAACATAACCCTAACACTTAACCTTAAACCTAACCTTTACCTTAATGCCTAGAGATCTAACCCTAACACTGACTTACAGTTAACACTAACCCTAACACCCTAATGTTAACCTTAAACCTGAACCATAAACCTAACCCTTAACCCTAATCCTATCCCTAACCCCCTAACCCTATCCCTAACTGTTAACCCTCACCCTAACCCTTAACCCTGACCCTAACCCTAAACCTGAACCCTTACCCTAAGCCTAACCCTTAACCCTAACCCTATCCCTTAACCCTAACGCCTAACCCTAACGCTAACTCCAAACCTAAACCTTACCCTGGCCCCCTAAACCAGAGTTAACACCTAACCCGTAACACTAACTCTAACCCTAACCACTAATCCCTAGCACCTAACCCTGACTCCAAGCCTAACCCCTAACTCGAAACCCCTAACCCCAACCCTAACCCTAATTCTCACACTACTTCCATTCCCGAGTGAAGCAAGCCTACAATACAGCCATGCCATGTGTGAGATGAGGCTCCGCCTGAGTCCTGCATGTAGGTCTTGTCCCAGGGCCCAGGGAATGATGTTGTGCTTTCGTGATGACTCCGACCGCACCCCTCTCACCGTAGATTAACCAGGTCCTGTGCCCTTAAACTGACCGATAAATCTAAGCCCTACCACCAACCCTAACCCTTGACCCTGAACCTAAGCCCCGAGCCTAAAGCCCAACACTACTCTAAACCCTTACCCTAAACCTAATCCTTAACCCTAATGCTAACCCCTAAACGTAACCCTAACCGTGACCAGTAAACCTAACCCTAACCTCTAACACAAACCCTAACACATAACTCGAACCCTAAAGCTAACCCTAACCCTTAACCCTAAACCTAAACCCTAACCCTAACACTTAACCTTAACCCTAACCGTTAACTCTCACGCTAACCTTTAATCCTAACCCTAATCCTAATCTTCAACCGTAAACCTAACACTTAACCATAACCCTGTACCTAACCCTAACCCTTTACCAAACCCTAACCCCTCATCTTAACCCTAACCGTAAAACTCAACCCTAAACCGAACTGTAACCGTTAAACCTAAGAGTAACCTTTAACCCTAACCCTAATCCCTAACCCTAAGCCCTCACCCTAACACTAAACTTGATCCTTAACCCTAACCATAATCCTAACCCTAAATCTAATTCTCAGACTTCTTGCTTTCTTAGAGTTTAGAAAGCCTGCAATCTTCCCATGCCATGCGTGAAAGGAGGCTCTACCACTACGTCCTGCATCAAACCCACGGGCCCATACCCAGAGTACGATACAGTGGGATCCTGGTGACAATCCCAGTCCCCTAACCTCCCCCCACCCCCGCCTAAGGCAGACAGGGCCCGTGCGCTAAGCATAAACAATACCTGTAACAGATATCCCTCACCGTGAACATAACACCTAACCCTGTTCCTATTTCTCCCCTTAACACGTAAACCTCACCGTGAGCCTAACTTTAACCTCTTATCCTAACGTTAGTGCATAACCCATTCCCTGAGAACAACCCCTATCCCATAATTCTAACCCTATCTCCTAGTCGTCACTGTAACACCTAATCCCTAACCCTAATTCTAAACCGCTAACTCTAACCGTAACCCTGCCTACAACCCTAACACTGACAGTAACCCTTACTTCTAACCCCAACGCTATGCCTAACAAAAACCCTTAACCCTTCACCCTAACCCCTAAGCCTTACCCTAACCCTTAACCCTAATCCTAATCCTATCCATTAAACCTAACCCTAGCTCTTAAAGCTAACCCTAAACCTTACCCTAACGACTAGACCTAACCCTGACACTAACCTAACACCTAACCCTAACCATAACCCCTACAGCTAACCTTAACCCTGAACCCTAAACCTAACCCTAACACTGAACCCTCACTATATCCCCAACCTCTAAGCCTAATCCTAACCGTTAACCCTCACCCTAACACTTAAACTGGACCATAACACTAAACATTAACCCTAACACTAAACTTTAACCCTAAACCTGAGCCCAACCCTTAACGCTAATCTTATCCTTTTACCCTAAACCTAACTCCTAAACCTAACCCTAACACTAACCCCAATCCTAATTCTAACCATACCCCTTCATAAAACACTAACTCCTAACCCTAACACTTACCAAAAACCCTAATCGCTAATCCCTAACACTAACGCTTAACCTTTACCGTAACCGTTAACCCTCACCCTAACCCTTAACGCTGACCCTAACCTTAACCTTTAATCTAAGCCTGACCCTTAACCCTATCAGTAAGGAAAACCCTCACGCCAACCTTATCCCTTATCCCTAACCCTAACACTACAGCTAAAAATAACACTAACCTTTGATCCTTCAACCTAACCCCTAACACTTACTTTAACCCCAAACCCTAACCCTAATCCTAAGCATTAAACCTAACCCTATCTCTTAACCCTTACTCTAACGCCTAGATCTAACCCTAAAATCTAACCTACCACCTAATCCTAACCTTAAGACCTAATGCTAACTCTAACCCTGAACCCTAAACCTACCTGTAAACCCTTAACACTAACCCTATCCATAAACCTTAACCCTGACCCTAACCATTACCCGCACCCAAGCATTTAACCCTGACCCTAACCCTAATCCTTAACGATAAACTTAACACTAAACCCCAACCCTAAGCCCAACACTTAACCCTAAACCTGACCCTTGACCCCTAACCCTAAACCTAAGCCTAACCCCAACCTGAACCCTTAATCTTGACCCTTACCCTTAACCCTCACACTAACCCTACTCCTAATCTTTAACCATGAAGCTAACACTGAAGCCTACCCCTGTGCCAAACGCTAAACCCAAACCTTAACCCGAACCCTGAGACTTAACCGTAAACCTAACTGTAACTGTTAAACCTAACACTAACCTTTAACCCCAACCCCTAACCCAAGACCCCACCCTGACACTAATCTTCATCCCTAAACATTACCAGAATCCTACCCCTAAATCTAATTCTCAGAGTTCTTGCTTTCTCAGAGTTTAGAAAGCCTACAATCCTCCCATGCCATGAGTAAAAGGGGGCTCTGCCACTGTGTCCTGCATGAAACCCAGGAGCCCATACCCAGCGTACGATAGAGTGTGTTCCCGGGGACAATCCCATCCCCCTAACCCCCGCCCCCCGCCCAGTGCAGACAGGGCCCGTACGCTAAGTATAAACACTACCCCTAACAGATAACCCTCACCCTGAACATAACACCTAACCCTGATCCTATTGCTCACCTTAAAACATAAACCTCCCCGTAACCCTAACTTAGCCCCTTAACTTAACGTGAATGCATAACACCTTGAGAAGAAGCCCTATCCCGTAATTCTAATCCTAAACCATAGTCATAACCGTAACACCTCATCCCTAATTCTAAAACGTCAAACCTAACCTTCACCCTACCAGCAACCCTAACCCTAACCCTAACCCCTAACCCTAAGCCCTCACCCTAACCACTAATCTTCATCCCTAAACCGTGCCGTAATCCTAACCCGAAATCTAATTCTCAGACTTCTTGCTTTCTCAGAGTTTTGAAAGCCTACAATCCTACTAAGCCATGCATGAAAGCCGGCTCTGCCACAGTGTCCTGCATGAAACCCAGAGGCCCATACACTGCGTGCGATAGAGTGGGTTCCCAGCGACCATCACAGACCCCTAACTTCGCCTCCTAGTGCATACAGGGCCCGTGCCCTAAGGATAAACCCTACCCCTCACCCATAATCCTAACCCAGAACATAACACCTAACCCTGATCCTACTGCTCACCTTAACAGGTAAAGCTCACCGTAACCCTAACTTTAACCCCTTATCTTAACGTTAATGCATGACACCCTGAGAACAAGACCTATACCGTAAATCTAACGCTAACTCCTAGCCATAACCATAACACCTAATCCCTAATTCTGAAACGCCAACCCTAACCTTAACCCTACCAACAACACTAACACTAACCCTAACCCCTTACGCTAACCCTATGCCTAAAAATAACCCTAACCTTTGATCCTGAGTCATTACCCATAATCTTAACCCTAACCCTCAACCCTAATCCCAATCCTTAACCATTAAACTTAACCCTAACTCTTAACCCTAACCCTGACCTTTACCCTAATGCCTAGAGATCTAACCGCAACACTGACCTACAGTTACACTAACCCTACCCTCTAATGCTAACCTTAAACCTGAACCATAAACCTAACCCTTAACCCTAACCCTATCCCTAACCCCCTTACCCTAACTCTAACTGTTAACCCTCACCCTAAACCTCAACCTTGACCCTAACCTTAAACCTTAATCCTAACCATGCGTTTCATGAGCCTCTGCCTTTGTCCTGCGTGACAGTTGAAGCCCAACACCAAGGGTAAGATGAAGTGGGGACGCAGCCTTGCTCCACACCCACAGTGCCCCGTACATTAGACGGGGCCCGTGCCCTAACACACACCGTTAAACGTAAGCCCTAACCCTATCACTAAACCAAACCCTTCGTAAGCCCTGAATCTAACTCCTAACAGTAACCCTAATCCCTGACCCTTACTCTTGCCTCTCACCCTAAACCTAAACCCAACCACTAAACATAATCCTAATCTCTAACCCTAACAGTAATCCTAACCCTAATTCTAACCTAAAACCCTAACCCCTAAATCTAATCCTAGTCCCTAACACCTAACCTTACCCTAAACCGAATTCCAATTCTCAGAGTTCTTCAATTCAAAAACTTTAAAAAGCCTACAATCCACCAATGCCGTGTCTGAGATGAGCGTCCGCCCCTATGTCCTGCATGACAGGCAGGCGCCAATGCCCAGGGTACTATGGAGTGGAGTCCTGGGGTCTGTAGGCTTGCTAAACTCCAGTTTGGAAGAATTGCTATAGTCATATATAGGGATGCTTACATTTACTTATAGAAAGCAACTATTGATGTGTGATTTGTAGGCTTGCCTTACTCTAGTTTGGATGAAGAAGCTGAATCATATATAGGAATATTAGCTTTGAGTTAGAGGAAGCATCTATGGGGGGTGCTTTTTTGGCTTGTTAAACTCTGGTTTGTAAGAAGTTCGAGAGTCTTATATAGGAACGATATCATTCATTCAGAGAAAGCAATTATAGGGAGTTGGTTTGTAGGCTTGCTAAGCTCTAGTTTGGAGGAAGGCGAGAGTCATATATAGGAACGCTTACGTTCACATAAAGCGTCTACGGGGGGACGGATTCTAGGCTTCCTAAACTCTAGCTTGGAAAAAGAGGACAGTTATGTATAGGAACTCTCGGCGGGGGATTTGTAGCATTGCTAAAATCTTAGATTGGAAAAGTTGCGAGAGTCATACATAGGAATGTTAACATTCACTCAATGAAAGCAACTATAAGGGGTGCTTTCCAGGCTGGCTACACTCTAATTTGGAAAAAGTGCGACAGTCATATATAGGAAGGCTTATATTCACTCAGACAAAGCAATTATGTGTAGGTGTATAGTAGGCATGCTAACTCTAGTTTGGAAAATTTCGAGAGCCATGTATAGGAAAGCATACAGTAACTTAGAGAAAGCAAAGAACAGGGGTGGAGTGTAGGCCTTCTAAACTCTAGTTTGGAGGAAGTGCCATAGTCATATATAGGAACGCTTAAATTCGTTCAGAGAAAACAGCTGTCGGGGATTTGTTTGTAGACTTATTCAACTCTAGTTTGGAAGAAGTGCGAGAGACATATATAGGAATGTTTACATTGACTCAAAGAAAGCAACTATGGGGAAGTGTTATTTTGGCATGCCAGATGTTAGTTAAGAAGAGGTACAAGACTCATATATAGGAACGCTTACATTCACACAGCGAGAGCAACTACGGAGTAGTGTCAGGTAGACATGTTAAAGTCTAGCTTGGGAGAAGTTCCAGAGTCCTATATAGGAAAGGTAACAGCCACTTTGAAAAAGCAAGTCTTGGCGGGTGGTTTGTAGGCCTGCAAAACCCTGTTTTGGTTGAAGTGTGAGAGTCATATATGAGAACGCTTACATTCACTCAGAGAAAGCAACGATGGGGTTGTTTGTAGGCTTACTAAACTGCAGTTTGGAAGAAGCACGAGAATCACATATAGGAGCACATACATTTTGACGCACTGAAAGTAACTATGGGGTGGTGTTTTATAGGCATGCTAAACTCTAGTTTGGACGAAGTTTGAGAATCACATATAAGAAAGCTTAGAGTCACTTAGAGAAAGCAAATCTCTGGGTGTGGAATGTAGGCCTGCTAAACTCTATTTTGGTTGAAGAGTGAGAGTCATATATGGGAAGGCTTACATTCCCTCAGAGAAAGCAACGACGGCGTGGTGGTTTGTAGGCATACTAAACTCTAGTTTGGAAGAAGTAGGAGAATGATATATGGGAACGCTTACATTCGCGTAGAGAAAGCAATTATGGGGTGGCGTTTTTGTAGCCATGCTAATCTCTAGTTTGGAAGAAGTTAAGGAGTAATATATAGGAAAGGGTACAGTCATAGAAACCAACTCTCGGGGGATGTTTTGTACACCTGCAAAACTCCAGTTTGGAAGTGGGAGAGAGTCATATTGGGGACCGCGTGCATTCACTCAGAGAAATCAACGATGGGATTGTGATTTGTAGGCATAGTCAACTCTAGTTTGGAAGAAGTACGAGAATCGTATATAGGAACGCTTACCTTCACGCAGAGAAAGCAACTATGGAGTGATGTTTGTATGCCTACTAAAATATAGTTTGGAGGAAGTTCGAGAGCCATATCTGGGAAGCTTACAGTCACTTAGAGAAAGCAACCCTCGGGGGTGTTTCGTAGGCCTGCTAAACTCTATTTTCAATGAAGTGTTAGAATAATATATGGGAACTCAGTGAAAGCAACGTTGTGGTTGTGGTTCCTAGAAGAAGCAAGAGAATCACATGTAGAACCGCTCACATTCCGGCACCGAATGCAACTATGGGGTGGTGTTTTGTAGGCTTGCAAAACTCTAGTTTGGACGAAGTTTGAGAGTCATATATAGGAAAGTTTACAGTCACGTAGAGAAAGCAACTCTCTGGGTGTGGAATGTAGAGTTATTTTGGTTGAAATAGAGTTATTTTGGTTGAAGTGTGAGAGTCATATATGGGAACGCTTACATTCACTCAGAGAAAACAACGTTTGGGTGGTGGTTTGTAGGGCATACTAAACTGTAGTTTGGAAGAAGTACGAGAGTCCTATATAGGAACACTTACATTCACACAGAGAAAGCACTTATGGCGTCAGGTTTTGTAGGCATGCTAAACTGTAGTTTGGAAGAAGTTGGAGAACCTTATACAGGAAAGATTACCGTCACCTAGGGAAAGCAACTCTCGGGAGATTTTTTTGTACACATGCTAAACTCTAATTTGGATGAAGTGTGAGAGTCAAACATGGGACCGCTTACATTCCCTCAGAGAAACAACACTGGGGTGGTTTTTGTAGGCATACTAAATAGTTTGGAAGAAGTACGAGAATGATATTTGGGAACGCTTACATTCACACAGAGAAAGGAACTACGTGGTGGTGTTTTGTAAGCATGCTATAGTTTGGAAGAAGTTCCAAACCTGAACAGTCATTTAGAGAAAGCAACTCTTGGTGGGTGATTTTTAGGTCTGCTAAATTGTATTTTGAAAGAAGTACCAGAGTCATATATACTAATGCTTACATTCATGCAAAGAAAAAACCATGGGGTGATGTTTTGTGGGCATGTTAACCTGTAGTTTGGAAGAAGTTGGAGAGTCTTATTTAGGAAAGCTTACAGTCACCTAGAGAAAGTAACTCTCGGGAGAGCCTTTCTTGGCCTGTTAAACTCTACTTTGCATCAATTGTGAGAGTCAAACATGGGAATGCTTTCATTCATTCAGAGAACGCAACGTTTGGGTGGTGGTTTGTAGGCATTCTAAACTGTATTTTGGAGGAAGTACGAGAGTCATGTATATGAACGCTTACATTCATGCAGAGAAAGCAACTGTGGGGTGGTTTCTAGGCATGCTAAACTCTAGTTTGGACGAAGTTTGAGAATCACATATAAGAAAGCTTAGAGTCGCTTAAAGCAAATCTCTGGGTGTGGAATGTAGGTGTGCCAAACTCTATTTTGGTTTCAGAGTGAGAGTCATATATGGGAAGGCTTACATTCCCTCAGAGAAAGCAACGATGGTGTGGTCGTTTGTAGGCATACTGAACTCTAGTTTCGAAGAAGTAGGAGAATGATATATGGGAACGCTTACATTCATGCAGAGAAAGCAATTATGGGGTGGCTTTTTTGTAGCCATGCAAATCTCTATTTTGCAAGAAGTTAAAGAGTAATATATAGGAAAGCGTACCGTCATTTATAGAAACCAACTTTCGGGGGATGATTTGTAGGCCTGCAAAACTCTACTTTGGAAGAAGGGGGAGAGTCATATGGGGGACTGGGTATATTCACTCGGAGAAATCAACGATGGGGTTGTGGTTTGTAGGCATACTAAACTCTAGTTTGGAAGAAGGACGAGAATCATTTATAGGAACGCTTACATTCATGCAGAGAAAGCAACTATGGAGTGATGTTTGTATGCCTACTAAACGATAGATTGGAGGATGCTCGAGAGTCATATCTGGAAAGCTTACAGTCATTTACAGAAAGCAACTCTCTGGGGGTGGTTCGTAGGCCTGCTAAACTCTATTTTCAATGAAGTGTTCGAATCATATACAGGAACGCTTACATTCACTCAGAGAAAGCAACGTTGGGGTGGCCGTTTTTGAGCATACTAAACTCTACTTTGGAAGAGGTACGAGAGACATACATAGGAACGCTTACATTAACACAGAGAAAGCAAATACGGGGTGCTGTAGTGCAGGCATGCTAAACTATAGATTGGAAGAAGTTCGAAAGCTGACAGTCACTTAGAGAAAGCAACTCTTGGCGGGTGATTTTTAGGTCTGCTAAATTGTATTTTGAAAGACGTACAAGAGTTATATACACAAACGCTTACATTTATGCAGAGAAAGAAACTATGGGGTGATGTGTTGTTGGCATGCTAAACTGCAGTTTGAAAGGACTTCCAGAGTGTTATATAGGATAGCTACAGTCACCTAGAGAAAACAACACTCGGGACAGCTTTGCAAGCCTCTAAACACTAATTAGCAGCAATTGTGAGAGTCAAATATGGGAAAGCTTACATTCACGGAGAGAACACAACGTTTGGGTGGTGGTTTGTAGGCATAATAACTGTAGGTCGGAAGAAGTAGGAGAGTCATATATATGAACAGTTACATTCACGCAGAGAAAGAAACTGTTGGGTGGTGTATGTACGCATGTTAATCTATACTTTGGAGGAAGTTTGAGAGTCATATCTGGGGAAAATTACAGTCACATAGCTAAATCAACCATCGGGGACTGGTTTGTAGGTCTGCTAAATTCTATTTTGGAAAAAGTGATTCATATAAGGAAATGCTTATGTTCACTCAGAGAAAGCAACGATGCGGTGGTGTATTGTTGGCATGCTAAACTTTAGTTTGGAAGAAGTTCGAGAGTTTTACATAGGAAAGCTTACATTCACCTAGAGAAAGCAACTCTCAGGATGTGGTTTATAGGCCTGGTGAACTCTAATTTGGATCAAGTGTGAGAGTCATACATACGAGTTCCAAAATACAGTTTAGTATGCCTACAAACCACCAGCCTAACATTGCTTTCTCTGAGTGGATATAGGCCTTCCCTTATATGAATCTCGGACTGCTTTCAAAATGCAGTTTGCCGGACCTACAAAACACCGCCCGAGAGTTGCTTTCTCTCACTATAAGCTTTCCTATATATGTCTTTGGGACATAGTTTAGCATGCCAACAAAAGGCCACCCCATAGTTTGCGTGAATGTAAGCGTTCCTATGCATCACGCTCGTACTTCTTCCAAAGTATAGTACACCTACCAACCACCTCCCCAACGTTGCTTTTTCTGAGTGAATGTAAGCATTCTTTTATTCTCGTACTTCCTCCAAACTCCAGTTTAGTGTGACTAAAAATCACCACCGCAACCTTGCTTTCTCTGAGTGAATGTTAGCGTTCCCATTTATGATTCACACTTCATCCAAAATAGAATTTAGCAGAACTACAAACCGGCCCCCAAGGGTTGCTTTCTCTGTGAGACTGTAAGCTTTCCTATTACTCTTAACTTCTTCGCAACTAGAGATTTGCATGCCTACAAAACACCACCCCATAGTTGCCCTCTCTGCGTGAATGTAAGCACTCATATATATGACTCTGCTACTTCTTCCAAAATACAGTTTAGTATGCTTACAAACAACCAACCAAACGTTGCGTTCTCTGAGAGAATGTTAGCGTTCCCAAGTATGACTGTTCCAAATGATGCAAAGTAGAGTTTAGCAGGCTTACAAACTATCTCTCGAAAGTTGCTTCCTCTGGGGGACTGTAAGCTTTCCTATAAAAGACTGTCGAACTTCTTCGAAACTACATTTCAGCACGCCAACAAAACATCACCACATAGTTTCTTTCTCAGCATAAATATAAGCGATTTTATATATGACTCTTGTACTTCTATCAAAATACAATTTAGCAGACCTCAAAATCAACCGCCAAGAGTTGCTTTCTCTAAGTCACTGTCAGCTTTCGAACTTCTTCCAAATTATATTTTATCATGCCTACAAAACACCACCCCATAGTTGCTTTCTCTGCGTCCACATAATCGTTCATATATATGACTCTCTTACTTCTTCCAAACTGGAGTTAGTATACCTACAAACCGGCACCCCAATTTACCTTTCTCTGAGTGAATGAAGCGTATCCATGTATGCCTCTTTCACTTCATCCAAATTAGAGTTTAGCGGCTTACAAACCACCTCCTGTGAGTTGCTTTCTCTAGGTGACTGTAAACTTTCCTATATAAGACTCTCGAACTTCTTCCAAACTACAGTTTAGCATGCCAACAATACAGCGCCCCATCGTTGATTTCTCTGAGTCAACATAAGCGTTCCCATATATGACTCTCACTCTTTTTCCAAAATAGAATTTAGCAGACCTACACACCAGCCCCCGATTGTTCCTTTCTCTAAATGACTCTAATTTTCCCCAGATATGACTCTCGAACTTCCTCCAAACTACAGATTATGATGATTACATACGCCACCCCACAGTTGCTTTCTCTGCGTGAATGTAACCGTTCATATATGACTCTCCTACTTCTTTTGAACTACAGCATTTATTCCTACAAACCATCACGACAACGTTCTTTCTGTGAGTGAATGCAAGCGTTCTCACACTTCATCCAAATTACAGTTTAGCAGACCTACCAACAAACTACAGAGATTTGTTTTTCTCTGTGTCACTGTAATCTTTCCTATGTAAGGCTCTCGAACTTCTTCCAAACCACAGTTTAGCATGCCAACAAAATACGATCACAGAGTTGCTTTCTCTGCGTGAATGTAGGCATTCGTATATATGACTCTCCTACTTCCTCCAAAATACAGTTTAGAATGCTTACAAACCACCACCCAAACGTTGCGTTCTCTGAGTCAATGTAAGCGTTCCCATGTTTGACTCTCACAATTGATGCAATCTAGAATTTAGCATGCTTAGAAACAATCTCCCGAGAGTTGCTTTCTCTGGGTGACTGTAAACTTTCCTATGTAAGACTCGCGAACTTCTTCCAAACTACAGTTTAGCATGCCAACAAAACACCGCCCCATAGTTGATTTCTCTTCGTGATCATAAGCGTTCCCATATATGACTCTCATTCTTCTTTCAAAATAGAATTTAGCAGATCTACAAAATGGCCCCCCGATGGTTGCTTTCTCTAAGTGACTGTAATTTTCCCCAGATATGACTCTCGAAATTCCTCCAAACTACAGATTAGCATGCATACATACGCCACCCAACAGTTGCTTTCTCTGCGTGAATGTAACCGTTCATATATGACTCTCCTACTTCTTCCGAACTACAGTTATTATGCCTACAAACCACCACCCAAACGTTGTGTTCTCTGAGTGAATGTAAGCGTTCCCATGTTTGACTCTCACAATCGCTGCTTGTTAGAGTTTAGCAGGCTTGCAAAGCTCTCCTGAGTGTTGCTTTCTCTAGGTGACTGTAAGCTATCCTACATAACACTCTCGAACTTCTTCCAAACTGCAGTTTAACATCCCCACAACACATCACCCCATAGTTTCTTTCTACGCATGAATGTAAGCGTTTGTATATAAGACTCTGACACGTCTTTCAAAATACAATTTAGCAGACTTAAAAAATCACCCGCCAAGAGTTGCTTTCTCTAAGTGACTGTCAGCTTTCGAACTTCTTCCATTCTATAGTTTAGCATGCCTGCACTACAGCACCCCGTATTTGCTTTCTCTGTGTTAATGTAAGCGTTCGTATTTATGTCTCTTGTACCTCTTCCAAAGTAGAGTTTAGTATGCTCACAAACGGCCACCCCAACTTTGCTTTCTCTGAGTGAATGTAAGCGTTCCTGTATATGATTTTAACACTTCATTGAAAATAGAGTTTAGCAGGCCTACGAACCACCCCCTGAGAGTTCCTTTCTCTAAATGACTGTAAGCTTTCCAGATATGACTCTCGAACATCCTCCATACTATAGTTTAGTAGGCATACACACATCACTCCATAGATGGTTTGTCTGCGTGAATGTAACCGTTCATAATATATGACTTTCCTACTTCTTCCGAACTACAATTAAGGCCACAAACTGCAACCCAAACCTTGCGTTCTGAGTGGATGTAAACCTTCCCATACTTGACTTTAAGAGTTGGTGCAAATTATCAGGCTTTGAAATCATCTCCCAAGAGTTGCTCTCTCTAGGTGACTGTAAGCTTTGCTATATAAGATTCTAAACTTCCTCCAAACTATAGTTTAGTAGGCATACAAACCTCACTCCATAGTTGCTTTCTCTGCATGAATGTAAGCGTTCCTATATATGATTCTCGTACTTTCTCCAAACTAGAGTTTAGAATGCCTACAAAACACAACCCCATCCTCGATTTCTCTGAGTCAATGTACGTGGTCCCCAATATGACTCTCCCACTTCTTCCAAAGTAGAGTTTTGCAGGCCTACCCTTCATCCCCTGAAAGTTGGTTTCTATAAATGAGTGTACGCTTTCCTATATAACTTCTTCCAAACTAGAGATTAGCATGGGTACAAAAAAGCCACCCCATAATTGCTTTCTCTGCATGAATGTAAGCGTTCCCATATATCATTTTCCTACTTCTTCCAAACTAGAGTTTAGTATGCCTACAAACCACCACACCATCGTTGCTTTCTCTGAGTGAATGTATCCCTTTCCATATATGACTCTCAATCTAAACCAAAATAGAGTTTAGCACGCCTACATTCCACACCCAGAGATTTGCTTTCTCTAAGTGACTCTAAGCTTTCTTATATGTGATTCTCAAACTTCGTCCAAACTAGAGTTTAGCACGCCTAGAAAACACCACCCCACTGTTCCTTTCTCTGCATGAATGTAAGCGTTTGAATATATGACTCTGGTACTTCTTTCAAAATACAATTTAGCAGACCTAAAAATCCACCGCCAAGAGTTGCTTTCTCTAAGTGACTGTCTGCTTTCGAACTTCTTCCAAACTATATTTTAGCAGGCCTACAAAACACCACCCCATAGTTGCTTTCTCTGCGTCCATATAAGCGTTCATATATATGACTCTAGTACTTCTTCCAAACTGGAGTTAGTATACCTACAAACCGGCACCCCAATTTACCTTTCTCTGAGTGAATGAAGCGTATCCATGTATGCCTCTTTCACTTCATCCAAATTAGAGTTTAGCGGCTTACAAACCACCTCCTGTGAGTTGCTTTCTCTAGGTGACTGTAAACTTTCCTATATAAGACTCTCGAACTTCTTCCAAACTACAGTTTAGCATGCCAACAATACAGCGCCCCATCGTTGATTTCTCTGAGTCAACATAAGCGTTCCCATATATGACTCTCACTCTTTTTCCAAAATAGAATTTAGCAGACCTACACACCAGCCCCCGATTGTTCCTTTCTCTAAATGACTCTAATTTTCCCCAGATATGACTCTCGAACTTCCTCCAAACTACAGATTATGATGATTACATACGCCACCCCACAGTTGCTTTCTCTGCGTGAATGTAACCGTTCATATATGACTCTCCTACTTCTTCGAACTACAGTTGTTATTCCTACAAACCACCACGACAAAGTTCTTTCTCTGAGTGAATGCAAGCGTTCTCACACATCATCCAAATTACACTTTAGTAGACCTACCAACAAACTACAGAGAGTTGTTTTCTCTGTGTCACTGTAATCTTTCCTATATAAGGCTCTCGAACTTCTTCCAAACCACAGTTTAGCATGCCAACAAAATACGATCACAGAGTTGCTTTCTCTGCGTGAATGTAAGCATTCGTATATATGACTCTCCTACTTCCTCCAAAATACAGTTTAGAATGCTTACAAACCACCACCCAAACGTTGCGTTCTCTGAGTCAATGTAAGCGTTCCCATGTTTGACTCTCACAATTGATGCAAATTAGAGTTTAGCACGCTTAGAAACAATCTGCCGAGAGTTACTTTCTCTAGGTGACTGTAAGCTTTCTTATATAAGACTCGCGAACTTCTTCCAAACTACACTTTAGCATCCCAACGAAACACTGCCCCATCGTTGATTTCTCTGAGTGAACATAAGCGTTCCCACATATGAATTTCACTCTTCTTCCAAAATAGAATTTAGCAGATCTACAAAACGGCCCCCGATTGTTGCTTTCTCTAAGTGACTGCAATTTTCCCCAGATATGACGCTCGAACTTCCTCCAAAGTATAGATTAACATGCGTACATACACCACCCAACAGTTTCTTTCTCTGCGTGAATGTAACCGTTCATATATATGACTCTCCTACTTCCTCCAAAATACAGTTTAGAATGCTTAAAAACCAGCCACCCAAACGTTGCGTTCTCTGAGTGAATGTAAGCGTTCCCATGTTTGACTCTCACAATTGCTGCTAATTAGTGTTTAGAGGCTTGTAAAGCTGTCCCGAGTGTTGCTTTCTCTAGGTGACTGTAAGCTATCCTATATAACACTCTCGAACACCTTCCAAACTGCAGTTTAGCATCCCCACAACACATCACCCCATAGTTTCTTTCTCTGCGTGAATGTAAGCGTTTGTATATGACTCTGGTACGTCTTTCAAAATACAATTTAGCAGACCTAAAAATCACCCGCCAAGAGTTGCTTTCTCTAAGTGACTGTCAGCTTTCGAACTTCTTCTAATCTATAGTTTAGCATGCCTGCACTACAGCACCCCGTATTTGCTTTCTCTGTGTTAATGTAAGCGTTCGTATTTATGTCTCTCGTACCTCTTCCAAAGTAGAGTTTAGTATGCTCAAAAACGGCCACCCCAACGTTGCTTTCTCTGAGTGAATGTAAGCGTTCCTGTATATGATTCGAACACTTCATTGAAAATAGAGTTTAGCAGGCCTACAAACCACCCCCAGAGAGTTGCTTTCTGTAAATGACTGTAAGCTTTCCAGATATGACTCTCGAGCATCCTCCAATCTATCGTTTAGTAGGCATACAAACATCACTCCATAGTTGCTTTCTCTGCATGAATGTAAGCGTTCCTATATATGATTCTCGTCCTTCTTCCAAACTAGAGTTTAGTATGCCTACAAACCACAACCCCATCGTTGATTTCTCCGAGTGAATGTACCCAGTCCCCCATATGATTCTCCCCCTTCTTCCAAAGTAGAGTTTTGCAGGCCTACAAACCATCCCCCGAAAGTTGGTTTCTCTAAATGACGGTACGCTTTCCTATATATTTCTCTTTAACTTCTTGCAAAATAGAGATTAGCATGGCTACAAAAAAGCCACCCCATAATTGCTTTCTCTGCATGAATGTAAGCGTTCCCATATATCATTCTCCTACTTCTTCCAAACTAGAGTTCAGTATGCCTACAAACCACCACACCATCGTTGCTTTCTCTGAGGGAATGTAAGCCTTCCCATATATGACTCTCACTCCGAAACCAAAATAGAGTTTAGCACGCCTACATTCCACACCCAGAGATTTGCTTTAAGCGACTCTAAGCTTTCTTATATGTGATTCTCAAACTTCGTCCAAACTAGAGTTTAGCATGCCTAGAAAACACCACCCCAGAGTTGCTTTCTCTGCATGAATGTAAGCGTTTGAATATATGACTCTGGTATTTCTTTCAAAATACAATTCAGCAGACCGAAAAATGAACCGCCGAGAGTTGCTTTCTCTGACTGTCTGCTTTCGAACTTCTTCCAAACTATATTTTAGCAGGCCTACAAAACACCACCCCATAGTTGCTTTCTCTGCGTCCATATAAGTGTTCATATATATGACTCTAGTACTTCTTCCAAACTGGAGTTAGTATACCTACAAACCGGCACCCCAATTTACCTTTCTCTGAGTGAATGAAGCGTATCCATGTATGCCTCTTTCACTTCATCCAAATTAGAGTTTAGCGGCTTACAAACCACCTCCTGTGAGTTGCTTTCTCTAGGTGACTGTAAACTTTCCTATATAAGACTCTCGAACTTCTTCCAAACTACAGTTTAGCATGCCAACAATACAGCGTCCCATCGTTGATTTCTCTGAGTCAACATAAGCGTTCCCATATATGACTCTCACTCTTCTTCCAAAATAGAATTTAGCAGACCTACACACCAGCCCCCGATTGTTCCTTTCTCTATGTGACTCTAATTTTCCCCAGATATGACTCTCGAACTTCCTCCAAACTACAGATTATGATGATTACATACGCCACCCCACAGTTGCTTTCTCTGCGTGAATGTAACCGTTCATATATGACTCTCCTACTTCTTCGAACTACAGTTGTTATTCCTACAAACCACCACGACAAAGTTCTTTCTGAGTGAATGCAAGCGTTCTCACACTTCATCCAAATCACAGTTTAGCAGACCTACCAAGAAACTACAGAGAGTTGTTTTCTCTGTGTCACTGTAATCTTTCCTATATAAGGCTCTCGAACTTCTTCCAAACCACAGTTTGGCATGCCAACAAAATACGACCACAGAGTTGCTTTCTCTGCGTGAATGTAAGCATTCGTATATATGACTCTCCTACTTCCTCCAAAATACAGTTTAGAATGCTTAAAAACCAGCCACCCAAACGTTGCGTTCTCTGAGTGAATGTAAGCGTTCCCATGTTTGACTCTCACAATTGCTGCTAATTAGTGTTTAGAGGCTTGTAAAGCTGTCCCGAGTGTTGCTTTCTCTAGGTGACTGTAAGCTATCCTATATAACACTCTCGAACACCTTCCAAACTGCAGTTTAGCATCCCCACAACACATCACCCCATAGTTTCTTTCTCTGCGTGAATGTAAGCGTTTGTATATGACTCTGGTACGTCTTTCAAAATACAATTTAGCAGACCTAAAAATCACCCGCCAAGAGTTGCTTTCTCTAAGTGACTGTCAGCTTTCGAACTTCTTCTAATCTATAGTTTAGCATGCCTGCACTACAGCACCCCGTATTTGCTTTCTCTGTGTTAATGTAAGCGTTAGTATTTGTCTCTCGTACCTCTTCCAAAGTAGAGTTTAGTATGCTCAAAAACGGCCACCCCAACGTTGCTTTCTCTGAGTGAATGTAAGCGTTCCTGTATATGATTCGAACACTTCATTGAAAATAGAGTTTAGCAGGCCTACGAACCACCCCCAGAGAGTTGCTTTCTGTAAATGACTGTAAGCTTTCCAGATATGACTCTCGAACATCCTCCAATCTATCGTTTAGTAGGCATACAAACATCACTCCATAGTTGCTTTCTCTGCATGAATGTAAGCGTTCCTATAAATGATTCTCGTCCTTCTTCCAAACTAGAGTTTAGTATGCCTACAAACCACAACCCCATCGTTGATTTCTCCGAGTGAATGTACCCAGCCCCCTATATGGTTCTCCCCCTTCTTCCAAAGTAGAGTTTTGCAGGCCTACAAACCATCCCCCGAAAGTTGGTTTCTCTAAATGACGGTACGCTTTCCTATATATTTCTCTTTAACTTCTTGCAAAATAGAGATTAGCATGGCTACAAAAAAGCCACCCCATAATTGCTTTCTCTGCATGAATGTAAGCGTTCCCATATATCATTCTCCTACTTCTTCCAAACTAGAGTTCAGTATGCCTACAAACCACCACACCATCGTTGCTTTCTCTGAGGGAATGTAAGCCTTCCCATATATGACTCTCACTCCGAAACCAAAATAGAGTTTAGCACGCCTACATTCCAAACCCAGAGATTTGCTTTAAGCGACTCTAAGCTTTCTTATATGTGATTCCAAACTTCGTCCAAACTAGAGTTTAGCATGCCTAGAAAACACCACCCCAGAGTTGCTTTCTCTGCATGAATGTAAGCGTTTGAATATATGACTCTGGTATTTCTTTCAAAATACAATTCAGCAGACCGAAAAATGAACCGCCGAGAGTTGCTTTCTCTGACTGTCTGCTTTCGAACTTCTTCCAAACTATATTTTAGCAGGCCTACAAAACACCACCCCATAGTTGCTTTCTCTGCGTCCATATAAGTGTTCATATATATGACTCTAGTACTTCTTCCAAACTGGAGTTAGTATACCTACAAACCGGCACCCCAATTTACCTTTCTCTGAGTGAATGAAGCGTATCCATGTATGCCTCTTTCACTTCATCCAAATTAGAGTTTAGCGGCTTACAAACCACCTCCTGTGAGTTGCTTTCTCTAGGTGACTGTAAACTTTCCTATATAAGACTCTCGAACTTCTTCCAAACTACAGTTTAGCATGCCAACAATACAGCGTCCCATCGTTGATTTCTCTGAGTCAACATAAGCGTTCCCATATATGACTCTCACTCTTCTTCCAAAATAGAATTTAGCAGACCTACACACCAGCCCCCGATTGTTCCTTTCTCTATGTGACTCTAATTTTCCCCAGATATGACTCTCGAACTTCCTCCAAACTACAGATTATGATGATTACATACGCCACCCCACAGTTGCTTTCTCTGCGTGAATGTAACCGTTCATATATGACTCTCCTACTTCTTCGAACTACAGTTGTTATTCCTACAAACCACCACGACAAAGTTCTTTCTGAGTGAATGCAAGCGTTCTCACACTTCATCCAAATCACAGTTTAGCAGACCTACCAAGAAACTACAGAGAGTTGTTTTCTCTGTGTCACTGTAATCTTTCCTATATAAGGCTCTCGAACTTCTTCCAAACCACAGTTTGGCATGCCAACAAAATACGACCACAGAGTTGCTTTCTCTGCGTGAATGTAAGCATTCGTATATATGACTCTCCTACTTCCTCCAAAATACAGTTTAGAATGCTTAAAAACCAGCCACCCAAACGTTGCGTTCTCTGAGTGAATGTAAGCGTTCCCATGTTTGACTCTCACAATTGCTGCTAATTAGTGTTTAGAGGCTTGTAAAGCTGTCCCGAGTGTTGCTTTCTCTAGGTGACTGTAAGCTATCCTATATAACACTCTCGAACACCTTCCAAACTGCAGTTTAGCATCCCCACAACACATCACCCCATAGTTTCTTTCTCTGCGTGAATGTAAGCGTTTGTATATGACTCTGGTACGTCTTTCAAAATACAATTTAGCAGACCTAAAAATCACCCGCCAAGAGTTGCTTTCTCTAAGTGACTGTCAGCTTTCGAACTTCTTCTAATCTATAGTTTAGCATGCCTGCACTACAGCACCCCGTATTTGCTTTCTCTGTGTTAATGTAAGCGTTAGTATTTGTCTCTCGTACCTCTTCCAAAGTAGAGTTTAGTATGCTCAAAAACGGCCACCCCAACGTTGCTTTCTCTGAGTGAATGTAAGCGTTCCTGTATATGATTCGAACACTTCATTGAAAATAGAGTTTAGCAGGCCTACGAACCACCCCCAGAGAGTTGCTTTCTGTAAATGACTGTAAGCTTTCCAGATATGACTCTCGAACATCCTCCAATCTATCGTTTAGTAGGCATACAAACATCACTCCATAGTTGCTTTCTCTGCATGAATGTAAGCGTTCCTATATATGATTCTCGTCCTTCTTCCAAACTAGAGTTTAGTATGCCTACAAACCACAACCCCATCGTTGATTTCTCCGAGTGAATGTACCCAGCCCCCTATATGGTTCTCCCCCTTCTTCCAAAGTAGAGTTTTGCAGGCCTACAAACCATCCCCCGAAAGTTGGTTTCTCTAAATGACGGTACGCTTTCCTATATATTTCTCTTTAACTTCTTGCAAAATAGAGATTAGCATGGCTACAAAAAAGCCACCCCATAATTGCTTTCTCTGCATGAATGTAAGCGTTCCCATATATCATTCTCCTACTTCTTCCAAACTAGAGTTCAGTATGCCTACAAACCACCACACCATCGTTGCTTTCTCTGAGGGAATGTAAGCCTTCCCATATATGACTCTCACTCCGAAACCAAAATAGAGTTTAGCACGCCTACATTCCAAACCCAGAGATTTGCTTTAAGCGACTCTAAGCTTTCTTATATGTGATTCCAAACTTCGTCCAAACTAGAGTTTAGCATGCCTAGAAAACACCACCCCAGAGTTGCTTTCTCTGCATGAATGTAAGCGTTTGAATATATGACTCTGGTATTTCTTTCAAAATACAATTCAGCAGACCGAAAAATGAACCGCCGAGAGTTGCTTTCTCTGACTGTCTGCTTTCGAACTTCTTCCAAACTATATTTTAGCAGGCCTACAAAACACCACCCCATAGTTGCTTTCTCTGCGTCCATATAAGTGTTCATATATATGACTCTAGTACTTCTTCCAAACTGGAGTTAGTATACCTACAAACCGGCACCCCAATTTACCTTTCTCTGAGTGAATGAAGCGTATCCATGTATGCCTCTTTCACTTCATCCAAATTAGAGTTTAGCGGCTTACAAACCACCTCCTGTGAGTTGCTTTCTCTAGGTGACTGTAAACTTTCCTATATAAGACTCTCGAACTTCTTCCAAACTACAGTTTAGCATGCCAACAATACAGCGTCCCATCGTTGATTTCTCTGAGTCAACATAAGCGTTCCCATATATGACTCTCACTCTTCTTCCAAAATAGAATTTAGCAGACCTACACACCAGCCCCCGATTGTTCCTTTCTCTATGTGACTCTAATTTTCCCCAGATATGACTCTCGAACTTCCTCCAAACTACAGATTATGATGATTACATACGCCACCCCACAGTTGCTTTCTCTGCGTGAATGTAACCGTTCATATATGACTCTCCTACTTCTTCGAACTACAGTTGTTATTCCTACAAACCACCACGACAAAGTTCTTTCTGAGTGAATGCAAGCGTTCTCACACTTCATCCAAATCACAGTTTAGCAGACCTACCAAGAAACTACAGAGAGTTGTTTTCTCTGTGTCACTGTAATCTTTCCTATATAAGGCTCTCGAACTTCTTCCAAACCACAGTTTGGCATGCCAACAAAATACGACCACAGAGTTGCTTTCTCTGCGTGAATGTAAGCATTCGTATATATGACTCTCCTACTTCCTCCAAAATACAGTTTAGAATGCTTAAAAACCAGCCACCCAAACGTTGCGTTCTCTGAGTGAATGTAAGCGTTCCCATGTTTGACTCTCACAATTGCTGCTAATTAGTGTTTAGAGGCTTGTAAAGCTGTCCCGAGTGTTGCTTTCTCTAGGTGACTGTAAGCTATCCTATATAACACTCTCGAACACCTTCCAAACTGCAGTTTAGCATCCCCACAACACATCACCCCATAGTTTCTTTCTCTGCGTGAATGTAAGCGTTTGTATATGACTCTGGTACGTCTTTCAAAATACAATTTAGCAGACCTAAAAATCACCCGCCAAGAGTTGCTTTCTCTAAGTGACTGTCAGCTTTCGAACTTCTTCTAATCTATAGTTTAGCATGCCTGCACTACAGCACCCCGTATTTGCTTTCTCTGTGTTAATGTAAGCGTTAGTATTTGTCTCTCGTACCTCTTCCAAAGTAGAGTTTAGTATGCTCAAAAACGGCCACCCCAACGTTGCTTTCTCTGAGTGAATGTAAGCGTTCCTGTATATGATTCGAACACTTCATTGAAAATAGAGTTTAGCAGGCCTACGAACCACCCCCAGAGAGTTGCTTTCTGTAAATGACTGTAAGCTTTCCAGATATGACTCTCGAACATCCTCCAATCTATCGTTTAGTAGGCATACAAACATCACTCCATAGTTGCTTTCTCTGCATGAATGTAAGCGTTCCTATATATGATTCTCGTCCTTCTTCCAAACTAGAGTTTAGTATGCCTACAAACCACAACCCCATCGTTGATTTCTCTGAGTCAATGTACGTGGCCCCAATATGACTCTCCCCCTTCTTCCAAAGTAGAGTTTTGCAGGCCTACCGTCCATCCACCGAAAGTTGGTTTCTATAAATGAGTGTACGCTTTCCTATGTAACTTCTTCTAAACTAGAGGTTAGCATGGGTACAAAGAAACCACCCCATAATTGCTTTCTCTGCATGAATGTAAGCGTTCCCATATATCATTCTCCTACATCTTCCAAACTAGAGTTCAGTATGCCTACAAACCACCACACCATCGTTGCTTTCTCTGAGCGAATGTAAGCCTTCCCATATATGACTCTCACTCCGAAACCGAAATAGAGTTTAGCACGCCTACATTCCACACCCAGATATTTGCTTTAAGCGACTCTAAGCTTTCTTATATGTGATTCTCAAACTTCGTCCAAACTAGAGTTTAGCACGCCTAGAAAACACCACCCCAGAGTTGCTTTCTCTGCATGAATGTAAGCGTTTGTATATATGACTCTGGTACTTCTTTCAAAATACAATTTAGCACACCGAAAAATCAACCGCCGAGAGTGGCTTTCTCTAAGTGACTGTCTGTTTTCGAACTTCTTCCAAACTATATTTTAGCATGCCTACAAAACACCACCCCATAGTTGCTTTCTCTGCATCAATATAAGCGTTCATATATATGCCTCTCTCACTTCATCTAAATTAGAGTTTAGCAGGCCTACAAACAACACCCCGTGAGTTGCTTTCTCTAGGTGAGTGTAAACTTTCCTATATAAGAATCTCCAACTTCTTTCAAACTACACCATGCCAACAAAACACCACGCAGTGGTTGCTTTCTATGAGTGAACATAAGCGTTCCCATATATGACTCACACTCTGTTTCCAAAATAGAATTTAGCAGATCTACAAACCAACCCAGGATGGTTCCTTTCCCTAAGTGACTGTAATTTTCCCCGGATATGACTCTCGCACTTCCTCCAAACTACAGATTAACATGCATACATCGTCACCCCACAGTTGCGTTCTCTGCGTGAATGTAACGGTTCATATATATGACCCTCCTACTTCTTCCCAACTACAGTTATTATGCCTTCAAACCATCACCATGTTTCTTTCTCTGAGTGAATGAATGCAAGTGTTCTCACATTTCATCCAAGTTAGAGTTTAGCAGGCCTACCAATAAACTTCCAAGAGTTGTTTTCTCTGTGTCACTGTAATCTTTCCTATATAAGGCTCTCGAACTTCTTCCAAACCACAGTTTAGCATGCCAACAAAATACGACCCCAGAGTTGCTTTCTCTGCCTGAATGTAAGCGTTCATATACATGACTCTCGTACTTCCTCCAAAATACAGTTTAGAATGCCTACAAACCACCACCCAAACGTTGCGTTCTCTGAATGAATGAAAGCATTCCCATGTTTGACTCTCACAATTGATGCAAAGTAGAGTTTAGCAGGCCTAGAAAGGCTCTCCCGAGAGTTACTTTCTCTAGGTGACTGTAAGCTTTCCTAAATAAGACTCTCCAACTTCTTCCAAACTACAGGTTAACATGCCCACAAAACATCACCCCATGGTTTTTTCTTTGCATGAATGTAAGCATTAGTATATATGACTCTGGTACTTCTTTCAAAATACAATTTAGCAGACCTAAAAATCACCCACCAAGAGTTGCTTTCTCTAAGTGACTGTTCAGGTTTAGAACTTCTTCCAAACTATAGCATGCTTACAAAACACCACCCCGTAGTTGCTTTCTCTGTGTGAATGTAAGCCTTCCCAAATATCATTCTCGTACTTCTTCCAAACTATTTAGTATGCCTACAAAAACCACCCCAGTGTTGTTTCTCTGAAGGAATGTAAGCGGTCCCATGTTTGACTCTCACACTTCATCCAAATTAGAGTTTAGCATGTGTACAAAAAAAATCTCCCGAGAGTTGCTTTCCCTAGGTGACGGTAATCTTTCCTGTATAAGGTTCTCCAACTTCTTCCAAACTGCAGTTTAGCATGCCTACAAAACCTGATGCCATAAGTGCTTTCTCTGTGTGAATGTAAGTGTTCCTATATAGGACTCTCGTACTTCTTCCAAACTACAGTTTAGTATGCCCTACAAACCACCACCCAAACGTTGTTTTCTCTGAGTGAATGTAAGCGTTCCCATATATGACTCTCACACTTCAACCAAAATAACTATTTCAACCAAAATAACTCTACATTCCACACCCAGAGAGTTGCTTTCTCTACGTGACTTTAAACTTTCCTATATATGACTCTCAAACTTCGTCCAAACTAGAGTTTTGCACCCTACAAAACACCACCCCATAGTTGCATTCGGTGCCGGAATGTGAGCGGTTCTACATGTGATTCTCTTGCTTCTTCCAAATTACAGGTTATTATGCCTAGGAACCACAACCACAACGTTGCTTTCACTGAGTTCCCATATATTATTCTAACACTTCATTGAAAATAGAGTTTAGCAGGCCTACGAAATACCCCCGAGAGTTGCTTTCTCTAAGTGACTGTAAGCTTCCCAGATATGGCTCTCGAACTTCCTCCAAACTATATTTTAGTAGGCATACAAACATCACTCCATAGTTGCTTTCTCTGCGTGAAGGTAAGCTTTCCTATATACGATTCTCGTACTTCTTCCAAACTAGAGTTGACTATGCCTACAAATCACAATCCCATCGTTGATTTCTCTGAGTGAATGCACGCGGTCCCCAATATGACTCTCCCCCTTCTTCCAAACTGGAGTTTTGCAGGTGTACAAAACATCCCCCGAGAGTTGGTTTCTATGACTGTACCCTTTCCTATATATTACTCCTTAACTTCCTCCAAACTAGAGCTTAGCAAGCCTACAAACCAACTCCCTATAATTGCTTTCTCTGAATGAATGATATCGTTCCTATATAAGACTCTCGAACTTCTTCCAAACCAGAGTTTAACAAGCCAAAAAAACACCCCCCATAGATGCTTCCTCTAACTCAAAGCTAATATTCCTATATATGATTCAGCTTCTTCATCCAAACTAGAGTAAGGCAAGCCTACAAATCACACACCAATAGTTGCTTTCTATAAGTAAATGTAAGCATCCCTATATATGACTATAGCAATTCTTCCAAACTGGAGTTTAGCAAGCCTACAGACCCCAGGACTCCACTCCATAGTACCCTGGGCATTGGCGCCTGCCTGTCATGCAGGACATAGGGGCGGACGCTCATCTCAGACACGGCATTGGTGGATTCTAGGCTTTTTTAAGTTTTTGAATTGAAGAACAATGAGAATTGGAATTCGGTTTAGGGTAAGGTTAGGTGTTAGGGATTAGGATTAGATTTAGGGGTTAGAGTTTTAGGTTAGAATTAGGGTTAGGATTACTGTTAGGGTTAGAGATTAGGATTATGTTTA
>NW_027182860.1:55000-57500 GCF_041146395.1 Eulemur rufifrons | reverse complement strand
TGTGCTATGGTTTGTGTTAGAGGTTAGGGTTAAGTTTACCGGTCACGGTTAGGGTTATGTTTAGGGGGTAGCATTAGGGTTAGGCTTAGGGTTAGGGTTAGGGTATAGGATTAGGGTTAAGTGTTGGGCTTAGGGTTAGGGTTTAGTGTTAGGGTTGTCATTAAGTATTAGGGTTAGGGTCAGGGTTAAATGCTTGGGTGTGGGTAATGGTTAGGGTCAGGGTGAAGGTTCACGGATAGGGTTAGTGTTAAGGGTTACGGGTAGGTTTAGGGTTCAGGGTTAGGGTTAGCATTAGGGCTTAAGGTAGGATTAGGCGGTAGGTTAGACTTAGGGTTAGATCTAGGCGTTAGGGTAAGGGCTAGCGTTAGCGTTAAGAGATAGGGTTAGGTTTAATGCTTAGGATTAGGGTTAGGGTTCTGGTTAAAGTAAGTGTTAGGGGTTAGGTTTAAGGATCAAAGTTTAGGGTTATTTTTAGCTGTAGTGTTAGGGTTAGGGATAACGGATCCCATTAGCATTAAGGGTCTTCCTTACTGTAGGGTTAAGGGTTAGGCTTAGAGTTAAAGGTTAAGGTTAGGGTCAGTGTTAAGATTTAGGGTGAGGGTTAACAGTTAGGGTAAAGGTTAAGCGTTAGGGTTAGGGATTAGTGATTAGGGTTTTTGGTTAGTGTTAGGGTTAGCGGTTAGGAGTCAGTGTTTTATGAAGGGGTATGGTTAGAATTAGGATTGGGGTTAGAGTTAGGGTGAGGTGTAGGGGTTAGGTTTAGGGGTTAGATTTAGCTTAAAAGGATAGGATTAGGGTTACGGGTTGGGCTTAGGTTTAGGGTTAAAGTTTACTGCTAGGCTTAGCGATAGGGTTCAGGGTTAGCTTTAGGGGTTCTGGTTAGGGTTAGGTGTTAGGTTAGTGTCAGGGTTAGGTCTAGTCGTGAGGGTAAGGTTTAGGGTTAGCTTTAAGAGCTAGGGTTAGGTTTAATGGTTAGGATTAGGATTAGGGTTAAGGGTTAGGGTAAGGCTTAGGGGTTAGGGTGAAGGGTTAGGTTTTTGTTAGGCATAGCGTTGGGGTTAGAAGTAAGGATTACTGTCAGTGGCAGGGTTGTAGGTAGGGTTACGGTTAGGGTTAGCGGTTTAGAATTAGGGTTAGGGATTAGGTGTCACAGTGATGACTAGGAGATAGGGTTAGAATTATGGGATAGGGGTTGTTCTCAGGAAATTGGTTATGCATTAACGTTAGGATAAGAGGTTAAAGTTAGGCGCACGGTGAGGTTTACGTGTTAAGGGGAGAAATAGGAACAGGGTTGGGTGTTATGTTCAGGGTTAGGGTTATCTGTTAAAGGTATTGTTTATGCTTAGCGCACGGGCCCTGTCTGCATTAGGCGGGCGGGGGGAGTTTAGGGGGCTGGGATTGTACCCGGGAACCCACTCTATCATACTCTGGGTATGGGCCCCTGGGTTTCATGCAGGACACAGTGGTAGAGCCTCCTTTCACGCATGGCATGGGAGGATTGCAGGCTTTCTAAACTCTAAGAAAGCAAGAAGTCTGAGAATTAGATTTAGGGTTAGGATTCTGGTTAGGGTTAAGGATGAAGTTTAGTGTTAGGGTGAGGGCTTAGGGTTAGGGATTAGGGTTAGGGTTAAAGGTTACTCTTAGGTTTAACGGTTACACTTTGGTTTAGGGTTGAGGTTTACGGTTAGGGTTAAGATGAGGGGTTAGGGTTTGGTACAGGGTTAGGGTTAAGTGTTAGGTTTAGGGTTGAAGATTAGGATTAGGGTTAAGATTAAAGATTAGCGTGAGAGTTAACGCTTAGGGTTAAGGTTAAGAGTTACGGGTTAGGGTTAGGGTTAGGGTTAGTTTTAGGGTTAGAGTTATGTGCTATGGTTTGTGTTAGAGGTTAGGGTTAAGTTTACTGGTCACGGTTAGGGTTACTTTTAGGGGGTAGCATTAGGGTTAGGCTTAGGGTTAGGGTTAGGGTATAGGATTAGGGTTAAGTGTTGGGCTTAGGGTTAGGGTTTAGTGTTAGGGTTAGCATTAAGTATTAGGGTTAGGGTCAGGGTTAAATGCTTGGGTGCGGGTAATGGTTAGGGTCAGGGTGAAGGTTCACGGATAGGGTTAGTGTTAAGGGTTACGGGTAGGTTTAGGGTTCAGGGTTAGAGTTAGCATTAGGGCTTAAGGTAGGATTAGGCGGTAGGTTAGACTTAGGGTTAGATCTAGGCGTTAGGGTAAGGGCTAGCGTTAGTGTTAAGAGATAGGGTTAGGTTTAATGCTTAGGATTAGGGTTAGGATTCTGGTTAAAGTAAGTGTTAGGGGTTAGGTTTAAGGATCAAAGTTTAGGGTTATTTTTAGCTGTAGTGTTAGGGTTAGGGATAACGGATCCCATTAGCATTAAGGGTCTTCCTTACTGTAGGGTTAAGGGTTAGGCTTAGAGTTAAAGGTTAAGGTTAGGGTCAGTGTTAAGATTTAGGGTGAGGGTTAACAGTTAGGGTAAAGGTTAAGCGTTAGGGTTAGG
>NW_027182860.1:45000-50000 GCF_041146395.1 Eulemur rufifrons | reverse complement strand
GGTTATTTTTAGCTGTAGTGTTAGGGTTGGGGATAAGGGATCCCATTAGCATTAAGGGTCTTCCTTACTGTAGGGTTAAGGGTTAGGCTTAGAGTTAAAGGTTAAGGTTAGGGTCAGTGTTAAGATTGAGGGTGAGGGTTAACGGTTAGGGTAAAGGTTAAGCGTTAGGGTTAGGGATTAATGATTAGGGTTTTTGGTTAGTGTTAGGGTTAGCGGTTAGGAGTTAGTGTTTTATGAAGGTGTATGGTTAGAATTAGGATTGGGGTTAGAGTTAGGGTGGGGTACAGGGGTTAGTTATACGGGTTAGTTTTAGTGTAAAAGGATAGGATTAGGGTTACGGGTTGGGCTTAGGTTTAGGGTTAAAGTTTACTGCTAGGGTTAGGGATAGGCTTCAGGGTTAGCTTTAGGGGTTCTGGTTAGGGTTAGGTGTTAGGTTAGTGTCAGGGTTAGGTCTAGTCGTGAGGGTAAGGTTTAGGATTAGCTTTAAGAGCTAGGGTTAGGTTTAATGGTTAGGATTAGGATTAGGGTTAAGGGTTAGGGTAAGGCTTCGGGTTTAGGGTGAAGGGTTAGGGTCAAGGGTTAGGGTTTTTGTTAGGCATAGCGTTGGGGTTAGAAATAAGGGTTACTGTCAGTGTTAGGGTTGTAGGTAGGGTTACGGTTAGGGTTAGCGGTTTAGAATTAGGGTTAGGGATTAGGTGTCACAGTGATGACTAGGAGATAGGGTTAGAATTATGGGATAGGGGTTGTTCTCAGGAAATGGGTTATGCATTAACGTTAGGATAAGAGGTTAAAGTTAGGCGCACGGTGAGGTTTACGTGTTAAGGGGAGAAATAGGAACAGGGTTGGGTGTTATGTTCAGGGTTAGGGTTATCTGTTAAAGGTATTGTTTATGCTTAGCGCACGGGCCCTGTCTGCATTAGGCGGGCGTGGGGAGTTTAGGGGGCTGGGATTGTACCCGGGAACCCACTCTATCATACTCTGGGTATGGGCCCGTGGGTTTCATGCAGGACACAGTGGTAGAGCCTCCTTTCACGCATGGCAAGGGAGGATTGCAGGCTTTCTAAACTCTAAGAAAGCAAGAAGTCTGAGAATTAGATTTAGAGGTAGGATTATGGTTAGGGTTAAGGATGAAGTTTAGTGTTAGGGTGAGGGCTTAGGGTTAGGGCTTAGGGTTAGGGTTAAAGGTTACTCTTAGGTTTAACGGTTACACTTTGGTTTAGGGTTGAGGTTTACGGTTAGGGTTAAGATGTGGGGTTAGGGTTTGGTACAGGGTTAGGGTTAAGTGTTAGGTTTAGGGTTGAAGATTAGGATTAGGGTTAGGATTAAAGGTTAGCGTGAGAGTTAACGCTTAGGGTTAAGGTTAAGAGTTAGGGTTTATGGTTAGGGTTAGGGTTAGGGTTAGTTTTAGGGTTAGAGTTATGTGCTATGGTTTGTGTTTGAGGTTAGGGTTAGGTTTACTGGTCACAGTTAGGGTTACGTTTAGGGGTTAGCATTAGGGTTAGGGTTAGGGTTAGGGTTAAGGGATAGGATTAGGGTTAAGTGTTGGGCTTAGGGTTAGGGTTTATTGTTAGGGTTATCATTAAGTATTAGGGTTAGGGTCAGGGATAAATGCTTGGGTGCGGGTAATGGTTAGGGTCAGGGTTAAGGTTCACGGATAGGGTTAGTGTTAAGGGTTACGGGTAGGTTTAGGGTTCAGGGTTAGAGTTAGCATTAGGGCTTAAGGTTAGGATTAGGCGGTAGGTTGGATTTAGGGTTAGATCTAGGCGTTAGTGTAAGGGCTAGCGTTAGGGTTAAGAGATAGGGTTAGGTTTAATGCTTAGGATTAGGGTTAGGGTTTGGGGTTAAAGTAAGTGTTAGGGGTTAGGTTTAAGGATCAAAGCTTAGGGTTATTTTTAGCTGTAGTGTTAGGGTTAGGGATAAGGGATCCCATTAGCATTAAGGGTCTTCCTTACTGTAGGGTTAAGGGTTAGGCTTAGAGTTAAAGGTTCAGGTTAGGGTCAGTGTTAACATTTACGGTGAGGGTTAACGGTTAGGGTAAAGGTTAAGCGTTAGGGTTAGGGATTAGTGATTAGGGTTTTTGGTTAGTGTTAGGGTTAGCGGTTAGGAGTTAGTGTTTTATGAAGGGGTATGGTTAGAATTAGGATTGGGGTTAGAGTTAGGGTGAGGGATAGGGGTTAGGTTTAGGGGTTAGTTTTAGGGTAAAAGGATAGGATTAGGGTTACAGGTTGGGGTTAGGTTTAGGGTTAAAGTTTACTGCTAGGGTTAGGGATAGGGTTCAGGGTTAGCTTTAGGGGTTCTGGTTAGGGTTAGGTGTTAGGTTAGTGTCAGGGTTAGGTCTAGTCGTGAGGGTAAGGTTTAGGGTTAGCTTTAAGAGCTAGGGTTAGGTTTAATGGTTAGGATTAGGATTAGGGTTAAGGGTTAGGGTAAGGCTTCGGGGTTAGGGTGAAGGGTTAGGGTCAAGGGTTAGGGTTTTTGTTAGGCATAGCGTTGGGGTTAGAAGTAAGGGTTACTGTCAGTGTTAGGGTTGTAGGTAGGGTTACGGTTAGGGTTAGCGGTTTAGATTTAGGGTTAGGGATTAGGTGTCACAGTGATGACTAGGAGATAGGGTTAGAATTATGGGATAGGGGTTGTTCTCAGGAAATGGGTTATGCATTAACGTTAGGATAAGAGGTTAAAGTTAGGCACACGGTGAGGTTTACGTGTTAAGGGGAGAAATAGGAACAGGGTTGGGAGTTATGTTCAGGGTTAGGGTTATCTGTTAAAGGTATTGTTTATGCTTAGCGCACGGGCCCTGTCTGCATTAGGCGGGCGGGGGGAGTTTAGGGGGCTGGGATTGTACCCGGGAACCCACTCTATCATACTCTGGGTATGGGCCCGTGGGTTTCATGCAGGACACAGTGGAAGAGCCTCCTTTCACGCATGGCATGGGAGGATTGCAGGCTTTCTAAACTCTAAGAAAGCAAGAAGTCTGAGAATTAGATTTAGGCTTAGGATTATGGTTAGGGTTAAGGATGAAGTTTAGAGTTAGGGTGAGGGCTTAGGGTTAGGGCTTAGGGTTAGGGTTAAAGGTTACTCTTAGGTTTAACGCTTACACTTTGGTTTAGAGTTGAGGTTTACGGTTAGGGTTAAGATGAGGGGTTAGGGTTTGGTACAGGGTTAGGGTTAAGTGTTAGGTTTAGGGTTGAAGATTAGGATTAGGGTTAGGATTAAAGGTTAGCGTGAGAGTTAACGCTTAGGGTTAAGGTTAAGAGTTACGGGTTAGGGTTAGGGTTAGGGTTAGTTTTAGGGTTAGAGTTATGTGCTATGGTTTGTGTTAGAGGTTAGGGTTAAGTTTACTGGTCACGGTTACGGTTACGTTTAGAGGGTAGCATTAAGGTTAGGCTTAGGGTTAGGGTTAGGGTATAGGATTAGGGTTAAGTGTTGGGCTTAGGGTTAGGGTTTAGTGTTAGGGTTAGCATTAAGGATTAGGGTTAGGGTCAGGGTTAAATGCTTGGGTGCGGGTAATGGTTAGGGTCAGGGTTAAGGTTCACGGATAGGGTTAGTGTTAAGGGTTACGGGTAGGTTTAGGGTTCAGGATTAGAGTTAGCATTAGGGCTTAAGGTTAGGATTAGGCGGTAGGTTAGACTTAGGGTTAGATCTAGGCGTTAGGGTAAGGGCTAGCGTTAGTGTTAAGAGATAGGGTTAGGTTTAATGCTTAGGATTAGGGTTAGGGTTCTGGTTAAAGTAAGTGTTAGGGGTTAGGTTTAAGGATCCAAGGTTAGGGTTATTTTTAGCTGTAGTGTTAGGGTTAGGGATAAGGGATCCCATTAGCATTAAGGGTCTTCCTTCCTGTAGGGTTAAGGGTTAGGCTTAGAGTTAAAGGTTCAGGTTAGTGTCAGTGTTAAGATTTAGGGTGAGGGTTAACAGTTAGGGTAAAGGTTAAGCGTTAGGGTTAGGGATTAGTGATTAGGGTTTTTGGTTAGTGTTAGGGTTCGCGGTTAGGAGTTAGTGTTTTATGAAGGGGTATGGTTAGAATTAGGATTGGGGTTAGAGTTAGGGTGAGGTGTAGGGGTTAGGTTTAGGGGTTAGTTTTAGGGTAAAAGGATAGGATTAGGGTTACGGGTTGGGCTTAGGTTTAGGGTTAAAGTTTACTGCTAGGGTTAGGGATAGGGTTCAGGGTTAGCTTTAGGGGTTCTGGTTAGGGTTAGGTGTTAGGTTAGTGTCAGGGTTAGGTCTAGTCGTGAGGGTAAGGTTTAGGGTTAGCTTTAAGAGCTAGGGTTAGGTTTAATGGTTAGGATTAGGATTAGGGTTAAGGGTTAGGGTAAGGCTTAGGGGTTAGGGTGAAGGGTTAGGTTTTTGTTAGGCATAGCGTTGGGGTTAGAAGTAAGGATTACTGTCAGTGTCAGGGTTGTAGGTAGGGTTACGGTTAGGGTTAGCGGTTTAGAATTAGGGTTAGGGATTAGGTGTCACAGTGATGACTAGGAGATAGGGTTAGAATTATGGGATAGGGGTTGTTCTCAGGAAATGGGTTATGCATTAACGTTAGGATAAGAGGTTAAAGTTAGGCGCACGGTGAGGTTTACGTGTTAAGGGGAGAAATAGGAACAGGGTTGGGTGTTATGTTCAGGGTTAGGGTTATCTGTTAAAGGTATTGTTTATGCTTAGCGCACGGGCCCTGTCTGCATTAGGCGGGTGGGGGGAGTTTAGGGGGCTGGGATTGTACCCGGGAACCCACTCTATCATACTCTGGGTATAGGCCCCTGGGTTTCATGCAGGACGCAGTGGTAGAGCCTCCTTTCACGCATGGCATGGGAGGATTGCAGGCTTTCTAAACTCTAAGAAAGCAAGAAGTCTGAGAATTAGATTTAGGGTTAGGATTATTGTTAGGGTTAAGGATGAAGTTTAGTGTTAGGGTGAGGGCTTAGGGTTAGGGATTAGGGTTAGGGTTAAAGGTTATTCTTAGGTTTAACGGTTACACTTTGGTTTAGGGTTGAGGTTTACGGTTAGGGTTAAGATGAGGG
>NW_027182860.1:35000-37500 GCF_041146395.1 Eulemur rufifrons | reverse complement strand
TTTAAGGATCAAAGGTTAGGGTTATTTTTAGCTGTAGTGTTAGGGTTAGGGATAAGGAATCCCATTAGCATTAAGGGTCTTCCTTACTGTAGGGTTAAGGGTTAGGCTTAGAGTTAAAGGTTCAGGTTAGGGTCAGTGTTAACATTTACGGTGATGGTTAACGGTTAGGGTAAAGGTTAAGCGTTAGGGTTAGGGATTAATGATTAGGGATTTTGGTTAGTGTTAGGGTTAGCGGTTAGGAGTTAGTGTTTTATGAAGGGGTATGGTTAGAATTAGGATTGGGGTTAGAGTTAGGGTGAGGTACAGGGGTTAGTTATAGGGGTTAGTTTTAGTGTAAAAGGATAGGATTAGGGTTACGGGTTGGGCTTAGGTTTAGGGTTAAAGTTTACTGCTAGGGTTAGGGATAGGGTTCAGGGTTAGCTTTAGGCGTTCTGGTTAGGGTTAGGTGTTAGGTTAGTGTCAGGGTTAGGTCTAGTCGTGAGGGTAAGGTTTAGGGTTAGCTTTAAGAGCTAGGGTTAGGTTTAATGGTTAGGATTAGGATTAGGGTTAAGGGTTAGGGTAAGGCTTAGGGGTTAGGGTGAAGGGTTAGGGTCAAGGGTTAGGGTTTTTGTTAGGCATAGCGTTGGGGTTAGAAGTAAGGGTTACTGTCAGTGTTAGGGTTGTAGGTAGGGTTACGGTTAGGGTTAGCGGTTTAGAATTAGGGCTAGGGATTAGGTGTCACAGTGATGACTAGGAGATAGGGTTAGAATTATGGGATAGGGGTTGTTCTCAGGAAATGGGTTATGCATTAACGTTAGGATAAGAGGTTAAAGTTAGGCGCACGGTGAGGTTTACGTGTTAAGGGGAGAAATAGGAACAGGGTTGGGTGTTATGTTCAGGGTTAGGGTTATCTGTTAAAGGTATTGTTTATGCTTAGCGCACGGGCCCTGTCTGCATTAGGCGGGCGGGGGGAGTTTAGGGGGCTGGGATTGTACCCGGGAACCCACTCTATCATACTCTGGGTATGGGCCCGTGGGTTTCATGCAGGACACAGTGGTAGAGCCGCCTTTCACGCATGGCAAGGGAGGATTGCAGGCTTCCTAAACTCTAAGAAAGCAAGAAGTCTGAGAATTAGATTTAGAGGTAGGATTATGGTTAGGGTTAAGGATGAAGTTTAGTGTTAGGGTGAGGGCTTAGGGTTAGGGCTTAGGGTTAGGGTTAAAGGTTACTCTTAGGTTTAACGGTTACACTTTGGTTTAGGGTTGAGGTTTACGGTTAGGGTTAAGATGAGGGGTTAGGGTTTGGTACAGGGTTAGGGTTAAGTGTTAGATTTAGGGTTGAAGATTAGGATTAGGGTTAGGATTAAAGGTTAGCGTGAGAGTTAACGCTTAGGGTTAAGGTTAAGACTAAGGGTTTAGGGTTAGGGTTAGGGTTAGGGTTAGTTTTAGGGTTAGAGTTATGTGCTATGGTTTGTGTTTGAGGTTAGGGTTAGGTTTACTGGTCACAGTTAGGGTTACGTTTAGGGTTTAGCATTAGGGTTAGGGTTAGGGTTAGGGTTAAGGGATAGGATTAGGGTTAAGTGTTGGGCTTAGGGTTAGGGTTTAGTGTTAGGGTTATCATTAAGTATTAGGGTTAGGGTCAGGGATAAATGCTTGGGTGCGGGTAATGGTTAGGGTCAGGGTTAAGGTTCACGGATAGGGTTAGTGTTAAGGGTTACGGGTAGGTTTAGGGTTCAGGGTTAGAGTTAGCATTAGGGCTTAAGGTTAGGATTAGGCGGTAGGTTCGATTTAGGGTTAGATCTAGGCGTTAGTGTAAGGGCTAGCGTTAGGGTTAAGAGATAAGGTTAGGTTTAATGCTTAGGATTAGGGTTAGGGTTTGGGGTTAAAGTAAGTGTTAGGGGTTAGGTTTAAGGATCAAAGCTTAGGGTTATATTTAGCTGTAGTGTTAGGGTTAGGGATAAGGTATCCCATTAGCATTAAGAGTCTTCCTTACTGTAGGGTTAAGGGTTAGGCTTAGAGTTAAAGGTTCAGGTTAGGGTCAGTGTTAACATTTACGGTGAGGGTTAACGGTTAGGGTAAAGGTTAAGCGTTAGGGTTAGGGATTAGTGATTAGGGTTTTTGGTTAGTGTTAGGGTTAGCGGTTAGGAGTTAGTGTTTTATGAAGGGGTATGGTTAGAATTAGGATTGGGGTTAGAGTTAGGGTGAGGTATAGGGGTTAGGTTTAGGGGTTAGTTTTAGGGTAAAAGGATAGGATTAGGGTTACGGGTTGGGCTTAGGTTTAGGGTTAAAGTTTACTGCTAGGGTTAGGGATAGGGTTCAGGGTTAGCTTTAGGGGTTCTGGTTAGGGTTAGGTGTTAGGTTAGTGTCAGGGTTAGGTCTAGTCGTGAGGGTAAGGTTTAGGGTTAGTTTTAAGAGCTAGGGTTAGGTTTAATGGTTAGGATTAGGATTAGGGTTAAGGGTTAGGGTAAGGCTTAGGGGTTAGGGTGACGGGTTAGGGTGAAGGGTTAGGGTTTTTGTTAGGC
>NW_027182860.1:10000-15000 GCF_041146395.1 Eulemur rufifrons | reverse complement strand
GTTAGGGTAAAGGTTAAGCGTTAGGGTTAGGGATTAGTGATTAGGGTTTTTGGTTAGTGTTAGGGTTAGCGGTTAGGAGTTAGTGTTTTATGAAGGGGTATGGTTAGAATTAGGATTGGGGTTAGAGTTAGGGTGAGGTATAGGGGTTAGTTTTAGGGTAAAAGGATAGGATTAGGGTTACGGGTTGGGCTTAGGTTTAGGGTTAAAGTTTACTGCTAGGATTAGGGATAGGTTTCAGGGTTAGGTTTAGGGGTCTGGTTAGGGTCAGGTGTTAGGTTAGTGTCAGGGTTAGGTCTAGTCGTGAGGGTAAGGTTTAGGGTTAGCTTTAAGAGCTAGGGTTAGGTTTAATGGTTAGGATTAGGATTAGGGTTAAGGGTTAGGGTAAGGCTTAGGGGTTAGGGTGAAGGGTTAGGGTCAAGGGTTAGGGTTTTTGTTAGGCATAGCGTTGGGGTTAGAAGTAAGGGTTACTGTCAGTGTTAGGGTTGTAGGTAGGGTTATGGTTAGGGTTAGCGGTTTAGAATTAGGGTTAGGGATTAGGTGTCACAGTGATGACTAGGAGATAGGGTTAGAATTATGGGATAGGGGTTGTTCTCAGGAAATGGGTTATGCATTAACGTTAGGATAAGAGGTTAAAGTTAGGCGCACGGTGAGGTTTACGTGTTAAGGGGAGAAATAGGAACAGGGTTGGGTGTTATGTTCAGGGTTAGGGTTATCTGTTAAAGGTATTGTTTATGCTTAGCGCACGGGCCCTGTCTCCATTGGGCGGGCGGGGGGAGTTTAGGGGGCTGGGATTGTACCCGGGAACCCACTCTATCATACTCTGGGTATGGGCCCGTGGGTTTCATGCAGGACGCAGTGGTAGAGCCTCCTTTCACGCATGGCATGGGAGGATTGCAGGCTTTCTAAACTCTAAGAAAGCAAGAAGTCTGATAATTAGATTTAGGGTTAGGATTATGGTTAGGGTTAAGGATGAAGTTTAGTGTTAGGTTGAGGGCTTAGGGTTAGGGATTAGGGTTAGGGTTAAAGGTTACCCTTAGGTTTAACGGTTACACTTTGGTTTAGGGTTGAGGTTTACGGTTAGGGTTAAGATGAGGGGTTAGGGTTTGGTACAGGGTTAGGGTTATGTGTTAGGTTTAGGGTTGAAGATTAGGATTAGGGTTAGGATTAAAGGTTAGCGTGAGAGTTAACGCTTAGGGTTAAGGTTAAGAGTTAGGGTTTAGGGTTAGGGTTAGGGTTAGTTTTAGAGTTAGAGTTATGTGCTATGGTTTGTGTTAGAGGTTAGGGTTAGGTTTACTGGTCACGGCTAGGGTTAGGTTTAGGGGGTAGCATTAGGGTTAGGCTTATGGTTAGGGTTAAGGGATAGGATTAGGGATAAGTGTTGGGCTTAGGGTTAGGGTTTAGTGTTAGGGTTATCATTAAGGATTAGGGGTAGGGTCAGGGTTAAATGCTTGGTTGCGGGTAATGGTTAGGGTCAGGGTTAAGGTTGACAGATAGGGTTAGTGTTAAGGGTTACGGGTAGGTTTAGGGTTCAGGGTTAGAGTTAGCATTAGGGCTTAAGGTTAGGATTAGGCGGTAGGTTAGACTTAGGGTTAGATCTAGGCGTTAGGGTAAGGGCTAGCGTTAGGGTTAAGAGATAGGGTTAGGTTTAATGCTTAGGATTAGGGTTAGGGTTTGGGGTTAAAGTAAGTGTTAGGGGTTAGGTTTAAGGATCAAAGGTTAGGGTTATTTTTAGCTGTAGTGTTAGGGTTAGGGATAAGGGATCCCATTAGCATTAAGGGTCTTCCTTACTGTAGGGTTAAGGGTTAGACTTAGAGTTAAAGGTTAAGGTTAGGGTCAGTGTTAAGATTTAGGGTGAGGGTTAACAGTTAGGGTAAAGGTTAAGCGTTAGGGTTAGGGATTAGTGATTATGGTTTTTGGTTAGTGTTAGGGTTAGCGGTTAGGAGTTAGTGTTTTATGATGGGGTATGGTTAGAATTAGGATTGGGGTTAGAGTTAGGGTGAGGTATAGGGGTTAGGTTTAGGGGTTAGTTTTAGGGTAAAAGGATAGGATTAGGGATACGGGTTGGGCTTAGGTTTAGGGTTAAAGTTTACTGCTAGGGTTAGGGATAGGGTTCAGGCTTAGCTTTAGGCGTTCTGCTTAGGGTTAGGTGTTAGGTTAGTGTCAGGGTTAGGTCTAGTCGTGAGGGCAAGGTTCAGGGTTATCTTTAAGAGCTAGGGTTAGGTTTAATGGTTAGGATTAGGATTAGGGTTAAGGGTTAGGGTAAGGCTTAGGGGTTAGGGTGCAGGGTTAGGGTTTTTGTTAGGCATAGCGTTGGGGTTAGAAGTAAGGGTTACTGTCAGTGTTAGGGTTGTAGGTAGGGTTACGGTTAGGGTTAGCGTTTTAGAATTAGGGTTAGGGATTAGGTGTCACAGTGATGACTAGGAGATAGGGTTAGAATTATGGGATAGGGGTTGTTCTCAGGAAATGGGTTATGCATTAACGTTAGGATAAGAGGTTAAAGTTAGGCGCACGGTGAGGTTTACGTGTTAAGGGGAGAAATAGGAACAGGGTTGGGTGTTACGTTCAGGGTTAGGGTTATCTGTGAAAGGTATTGTTTATGCTTAGCGCACGGGCCCTGTCTGCATTGGGCGGGCGGGGGGAGTTTAGGGGGCTGGGATTGTACCCGGGAACCCACTCTATCATACTCTGGGTATGGGCCCGTGGGTTTCATGCAGGACGCAGTGGTAGAGCCTCCTTTCACGCATGGCATGGGAGGATTGCAGGCTTTCTAAACTCTAAGAAAGCAAGAAGTCTGAGAATTAGATTTAGGGTTAGGATTATGGTTAGTGTTAAGGATGAAGTTTAGTGTTAGGGTGAGGGCTTAGGGTTAGGGCTTAGGGTTAGGGTTAAAGGTTACTCTTAGGTTTAACGGTTACACTTTTTTTTAGGGTTGAGGTTTATGGTTAGGGTTAAGATGAGGGGTTAGGGTTTGGTATAGGGTTAGGGTTAAGTGTTAGGTTTAGGGTTGAAGATTAGGATTAGGGTTAGGATTAAAGGTTAGCGTGAGAGTTAACGCTTAGTGTTAAGCTTAAGAGTTAGGGGTTAGGGTTAGGGTTAGGGTTCGTTTTAGGGTTAGAGTTATGTGCTATGGTTTGTGTTAGAGGTTAGGGTTAGGTTTACTGGTCACGGTGAGGGTTACGTTTAGGGGTTAGCATTAGGGTTAGGGTTAAGGGATAGGATTAGGGATAAGTGTTGGGAGTAGGGTGAGGGTTTAGTGTTAGGGTTATGATTAAGGATTAGGGGTAGGGTCAGGGTTAAATGCTTGGGTTCGGGTAATGGTTAGGGTCAGGGTTAAGGTTCACGGATAGAGTTAGTGTTAAGGGTTACGGGTAGGTTTAGGGTTCAGGGTTAGAGTTACCATTAGGGCTTAAGGTTAGGATTAGGCGATAGGTTCGATTTAGGGTTCGATGTAGGCATTAGGGTAAGGGCTAGCGTTAGGGTTAAGAGATAGGGTTAGGTTTAATGCTTAGGATTAGGGTTAGGGTTTGGGGTTGAAGTAAGTGTTAGGGGTTAGGTTTAAGGATCAAAGGTTAGGGTTATTTTTAGCTGTAGTGTTAGGGTTAGGGATAAGGGATCCCATTAGCATTAAGGGTCTTCCTTACTGTAGGGTTAAGGGTTAGGCTTAGAGTTAAAGGTTAAGGTTAGGGTCAGTGTTAAGATTTAGGGTGAGGGTTAACGGTTAGGGTAAAGGTTAAGCATTAGGGTTAGGGATTAGTGATTAGGGTTTTGGTTAGTGTCAGGGTTAGCGGTTAGGAGTTAGTGTTTTATGAAGGGGTATGGTTAGAATTAGGATTGGGGTTAGAGTTAGGGTGAGGTATAGGGGTTAGGTTTAGGGGTTAGTTTTAGGGTAAAAGGATAGGATTAGGGTTACGGGTTGGGCTTAGGTTTAGGGTTAAAGTTTACTGCTAGGGTTAGGGATAGGATTCAGGGTTAGCTTTAGGGGTTCTGGTTAGGGTTAGGTGTTAGGTTAGTGTCAGTGTTAGGTCTAGTCGTGAGGGTAAGGTTTAGGGTTAGCTTTAAGAGCTAGGGTTAGGTTTAATGGTTAGGATTAGGATTAGGGTTAAGGGTTAGGGTAAGGCTTAGGGGTTAGGGTGAAGGGTTAGGGTGAAGGGTTAGGGTTTTTGTTAGGCATAGCGTTGGGGTTAGAAGTAAGGGTTACTGTCAGTGTTAGGGTTGTAGGTAGGGTTACGGTTAGGGTTAGCGGTTTAGAATTAGGGTTAGGGATTAGGTGTCACAGTGATGACTAGGAGGTAGGGTTATTATTATGGGATAGGGGTTTTTCTCAGGAAATGGGTTATGCATTAACGTTAGGATAAGAGGTTAAAGTTAGGCGCACGGTGAGGTTTACGTTTTAAGGGGAGAAAGAGGAACAGGGTTGGGTGTTATGTTCAGGGTTAGGGTTATCTGTTAAAGGTATTGTTTATGCTTAGCGCACGGGCCTTGTCTGCATTAGGCGGGCGGGGGTTTTTAGGGGGCTGGGATTGTACCCGGGAACCCACTCTATCATACTCTGGGTATGGGCCCGTGGGTTTCATGCAGGACACAGTGGTAGAGCTTCCTTTCACCCATGGCATGGGAGGATGGCAGGCTTTCTAAACTCTAAGAAAGCAAGAAGTGTGAGAATGAGATTTAGGGTTGGATTATGGTTAGGGTTAAGGATGAAGTTTAGTGTTAGGGTGAGGGCTTAGGCTTAGGTATTAGGGTTAGGGTTAAAGGTTACTCTTAGGTTTAACGGTTACACTTTGGTTTAGGGTTGAGGTTTACGATTAGGGTTAAGATGAGGGGTTAGGTTATGGTACAGGGTTAGGGTTAAGTGTTAGCTTTAGTGTTGAAGATTAGGATTAGGGTTAGATTTAAAGGTTAGCGTGAGAGTTAACGCTTAGGGTTAAGGTTAAGAGTTACGGTTTAGGGTTAGGGTTAGGGATAGGGTTAGTTTCAGTTAGTTTAGTGCTATGGTTTGT